>NC_091295.1:29160916-29260916 GCF_038502225.1 Cherax quadricarinatus
CACTGATACACAGTACATCACCAACACTGATACACAGTACATCACACACACTGATACACAGTACATCACACACACTGATACACAGTACATCACACACACTGATACACAGTACATCACACACACTGATACACAGTACATCACACACACTGATACACAGTACATCACCAACACTGATACACAGTACATCACACACACTGATACACAGTACATCACACACACTGATACACAGTACATCACACACACTGATACACAGTACATCACACACACTGATACACAGTACATCACCAACACTGATACACAGTACATCACAAACACTGATACACAGTACATCACCAACACTGATACACAGTACATCACAAACACTGATACACAGTACATCACACACACTGATACACAGTACGTCACGCACACTGATACACAGTACGTCACACACACTGATACACAGTACATCACCAACACTGATACACAGTACATCACCAACACTGATACACAGTACATCACCAACACTGATACACAGTACATCACACACACTGATACACAGTACATCACACACACTGATACACAGTACATCACACACACTGATACACAGTACGTCACGCACACTGATACACAGTACGTCACACACACTGATACACAGTACATCACCAACACTGATACACAGTACATCACACACACTGATACACAGTACATCAACACTGATACACAGAACGTCACGCACACTGATACACAAACCAGGCCTAGTGTCTAATCGACATGTGCCTAGGACAAAATGGTAACTAACACACACGACGAAGACCAGCGAAGAGGCGGGACCAGGAGCTACGAATCGACCCCTGCAACCACAAATAGGTACACACACCATTTATTACCGTCTACTCCAGTGTTGTGTTGTCCACACCTTCGCTGCGTAGTTGTAATGCATCATATGTAAACAATCTGTTGACATATATATACGTACATATTATAAAGGGGGGAAGGGCTAAACCCTTAGAACAATCTGTTGAGATGACTGCATCCAGCCATTATACCACTAACCTTTATTAACTAACTGATAATGACAGTTACCTGTGCTGCATGTAAGGCGGATTGGATTTCAACCAAGTGTGGAATATTACCATAGGGAATTTTCGAAATAAACGTAATTAACGCAAATACAAAGACAATTATAATTCTTCATTACGTTAATATTCAGAGAATCATGATACCTTGTGTACTCAGTGATAAGTTACGCTCGCTTATGGGCTACCAATCAGCTGTTCTGGGCCCCTAGAGGAAGCATAAGAACAAGAGTGCCCTTCAACGAGCATAACATAGGTAGACGAACAAGAGAACACTACTTATGCTCTGGTCTGAGTGAAAGTGTTGTGACCCTTCCACGCACATTTCGATTTGCTGCGACGAACGAAACTGAGTGGTGCAGGCGGGAACAGTATATACCAAGACTACTGACGATAATCTTGTGAATTGGTGAGTGCTTAGTTTATCACTGTGTTTACTAATGAATCTAATGGATTTGTGTCGCATATGAGACACCAAAATATAGTGGAGGTGACTACAGCCAGTGTGTAATTACGAACAGTGTTTCTCATGTATCGATCAAAATACTTCATAGAAGCCTTCATAATTCTGGAAAAATAATAATTAAAAAAAAAAAGCTGTTGTGATGTGTTTCTGTGCATGTGTCTGCCACATTATAATAGCATATATTAGGCAAGCATAATCACGAACCGTGAGAATTGGCGTCAGTGGAAATGCCAAGGTGGTAGTGAGTCCAGGGACAAGTGCGTTCCTATGTTGTCTTTGTTGAGACCTCACACTCTCACCCATGAAGGATATATATACCGACATTGTGTATCTCCCAGTGTATATGCTTTATATTCATATCACTGACCCGTGAAGGATATATACATCGACCATTGTCTATCTCCCAATATATGTACTGTAATCCACATCACACTCCCTCACCCATGAAGGTGATATGATGGCTATTAAAATCTTCGTGACAGGAGGTGAACAGGCTACAAGCAGCTTTAATTACCCTCATGTAGTCGATAAGCTTCAAAGCTATAAATAATCGATCGCGAGCGCTCTCAGCTCACACACGAGGTCCGGGAGATCGATCCCCGGTACGGTTGGAAACATTAGGTCGTGTTTCCTTAAGACACCTGCTGTCCAATGTTCATTCAACAGTAATATGAGTTAGTTGACTGGTGTGGGTCGCATCATGGGACGAAACTGACCTAATTTGCCCGAAATGCTCTGTATAACAAAGGGCTTTGTATATAGCAGTATGTCATTGATGTCAACTGTGCCTGTATACCTTGTACATGTACTTGTAGAAATAAAAGATATTGCATGTCATATAAAAGATTGGAACCACAAGGACACCCAGTGTAAATATATCACATTATTTGAACACTGGGTTATCCTGTTATTCTAGGTTAAACCTATATAATGTACTGTGTGTGCTCATTGACCTGTGTGTCCATAAGACCACTGACAAAATTTAAACTTATTTATGAGACTTAACACACTTTCTCACACTGTATATATTCTCCCATGAACAAAACACCGCCCATACTAACATAAAAAATTTAAATATACAACTAAATCAAAGCCATTTATAATATTCACGACTATATCAAAGCAATATAACTCAAAGCTAAATCAAAGCAATATAATTCAAAGCTAAATCAAAGCAATATAACTCTAAGCTAAATCAAAGCAATATAACTCAAAGCAATGTCAAAGTATTGCAGCTGCAAAAATTATTAAATTTCTATTTTTACATTATAATACAATCCACTGTGTTAGTGAGGGACTTTTGCTCCAGTGAATTTAACTTTATCTTCCCTTCCTCGGCTCGAACCTGTTTGCTTGCCATTCACTCAAACGCTGTATGACCTACAGGTTTATTGCTCCCCTGTGAATGTGATAATAAGTGACTGTACTTGTCTCAAGTAATATACAATGTGACTTCCCATTTGTATCAAATAGGTTCTGATAGGCTTTATCTCTACTGTTCGTTGTGGGACCTGCATTTTCACTTATAGAATTACTGGCTGAGGCTTCATAAACATTACATGTGTCACTCCATTATATATTGTATGAGTGTATTATTTTTCACTAACATGGTATACACATTAGTCCTTGAGTGAGTGACACTGGCAGCCATAAGACAGGTGAACCCAGCTAAGGTATCATAGTCTGCAAATTCAACGGGATACAAAGTATTTTTTTCTATATATTTTTTTTACTTTTGGTTATTGAATCATCACGCATCATCGCTGAATTAATTTCTGTATTGGATGTTTTAACCAGAATTAACATATACAGTATACGTGTGTGACTCAGGTTGTCAGGGATAGAAAATGTACTTTTAATGCCATTCTCTAATTTATTGACAAATTTTCTTTGGCTTGGCAGGAGCTACAAAAACTCATTGGTCATGCTTTTAAAATTAAGAGTCCAGCAATATAACTTTATTAATGTCCTCGGTATATTATATTTTTGGCATATTAAGTAATTTAAGCATATTCTGCTCGGAGCTGTTCTCAGTGCCGAGTGACTACTTTTTTTTATTGTAATTCGTTTAACGTCCGTGATCTCATTTGTTCAGAGACCTTAGAAAAATATTTTTGACCATGTTAAATAAAGTTTTATGATTTCTAACGGTATCAATCAAAACATTGGTAGAATGCGCCATGCCAGCGGCATCGCTCGAATGCACCTACTGCCTTCCTTATGTTTCAGTGTTTTTCGTCTATTTTTGTTTTATTTCGAACTACGCAGATCACTTTTTTTTGTCATATTATTAATCAGGGAAAAAATTAATGCGCAGATAAAACACTCTTACTAATAAATTTAGTATTGCATAAATTATCCTCAACTCTGCCTGCACTTGGTTTTTTTTAGAGTGTATAAACAGAGATAAACATTGGAAAACGTTAGATTGTCTACGACAACGTCACACAAGGTCTGCCCAGCTGGGCGGTTGCGTCAACTAACACAATACACAAAAGCCTTACAGCCTTGTGTGACTAAGATCTAAAATGTGACTAATATTACCTGCTAGTCAAATGAGTGAGGCATCTTGCCTCCCTAAAATGTTTATATATTACGCGTGGTCATTACCGCCAGCATCGGGGGTCTGGTCATCACCAAGATTTATGAAGGATGAGGTTAATCATAGAACTGATGAGGGAAAAAAAGGTGACTGGTGCATTGAGGTATATGTGGAGACAAAAAACATTATCTATGGAGGCAAAGAAGGGAATGTATGAAAGTATAGTGGTACCAACACTCTTATATGGGTGTGAAGCTTGGGTTGTAAATGCAGCAGCGAGGAGGCGGTTGGAGGCAGTGGAGATGTTGTCTAAGGGCAATGTGTGGTGTAAATATTATGCAGAAAATTCGGAGTGTGGAAATTAGGAGGTGTGGAGTTAATAAAAGTGTTAGTCAGAGGGCTGAAGAGGGGTTGTTGAGGTGGTTTGGTCATTTAGAAAGAATGGATCAAAGTAGAATGACATGGAGAGCGTATAAATCTGTAGAAGGAAGGCAGGGTAGGGGTCGTCCTCGTAAAGGTTGGAAGGAAGGGGTAAGGGAGGTTTTTGTGGGCGAGGGACTTGGACTTCCAGTAGGCGTGCATGAGCGTGTTCGATAGGAGTGAATGGAAACGAATGGTATTTGGGACCTGACGATCTGTTGGAGTGTGAGCAGGGTAATATTTAGTGAAGGGATTCAGGGAAACCGGTTATTTTTATATAGCCAGACTTGAGTCCTGGAAATGGGAAGTACAATGTCTGCACTCTAAAGGAGGGGTTCGGGATATTGGCAGTTTGGAGGGATATGTTGTAGAACAGGACGATAATAAACTGTGCACTATTAGGGTCACAAGTGACATGGTCCTTAGGCAAATAGATAAATTGAAACCTAACAAATCCCCAGGCCCTGATGAACTGTATGCAAGGGTTCTAAAGGAATGTAAAGAGGAGCTTAGCACACCTTTGGCTAATCTTTTCAACATATCACTACAAACTGGCATGGTGCCAGATAAGTGGAAAATGGCAAATGTGATACCTATTTTCAAAACAGGTGACAGGTCCTTAGCTTCGAACTATAGACCAATAAGCCTAACCTCCATAGTGGGAAAATTTATGGAATCAATAATTGCCGAGGCAGTTCGTAGCCACCTTGAAAAGCATAAATTAATCAACGAATCTCAGCATGGTTTTACAAAGGGGCGTTCCTGCCTTACGAATTTATTAACTTTTTTCACTAAGGTATTTGAGGAGGTAGATCATGGTAATGAATATGATATTGTGTATATGGACTTCAGTAAGGCTTTTGACAGGGTCCCACATCAGAGACTATTGAGGAAAATTAAAGCACATGGAATAGGAGGAGAAATTTTTTCCTGGATAGAGGCATGGTTGACAAATAGGCGGCAGAGAGTTTGCATAAATGGGGAGAAATCAGAGTGGGGAAGCGTCACGAGCGGTGTTCCACAGGGGTCAGTGTTGGGCCCCCTGCTGTTCACAATCTACATAAACGACATAGATGAGGGCATAAAGAGCGACATCGGCAAGTTTGCCGATGACACCAAAATAGGCCGTCGAATTCATTCTGACGAGGACATTCGAGCACTCCAGGAAGATTTGAATAGACTGATGCAGTGGTCGGAGAAGTGGCAGATGCAGTTTAATATAGACAAATGCAAAGTTCTAAATGTTGGACAGGACAATAACCATGCCACATATAAACTAAATAATGTAGATCTTAATATTACGGATTGCGAAAAAGATTTAGGAGTTCTGGTTAGCAGTAATCTGAAACCAAGACAACAGTGCATAAGTGTTCGCAATAAAGCTAATAGAATCCTTGGCTTCATATCAAGAAGCATAAATAATAGGAGTCCTCAGGTTGTTCTTCAACTCTATACATCCTTGGTTAGGCCTCATTTAGATTATGCTGCACAGTTTTGGTCACCGTATTACAGAATGGATATAAATTCTCTGGAAAATGTACAAAGGAGGATGACAAAGATGATCCCATGTATCAGAAACCTTCCCTATGAGGATAGACTAAGGGCCCTGTAACTGCACTCTCTAGAAAGACGTAGAATTAGGGGGGATATGATTGAGGTGTATAAATGGAAGACAGGAATAAATAAAGGGGATGTAAATAGTGTGCTGAAAATATCTAGCCTAGACAGGACTCGCAGCAATGGTTTTAAGTTGGAAAAATTCAGATTCAGGAAGGATATAGGAAAGTACTGGTTTGGTAATAGAGTTGTGGATGAGTGGAACAGACTCCCAAGTACCGTTATAGAGGCCAGAACGTTGTGTAGCTTTAAAAATAGGTTGGATAAATACATGAGTAGATGTGGGTGGGTGTGAGTTAGACCTGATAGCTTGTGCTAACAGGTCGGTTGCCGTGTTCCTCCCTTAAGTCAATGTGACCTGACCTGACTAGGTTGGGTGCATTGGCTTAAGCCGGTAGGAGACTTGGACCTGCCTCGCATGGGCCAGTAGGCCTTCTGCAGTGTTCCTTCGTTCTTATGTTCTTATGTTCTTATATCCTTCTAAACTGTTGTGTTCTGAGCACCTCTGCAAAAAGAGTGATTATGTGTGAGTGGGATGAAAGTGGAATGATGAAAGTATTTTTTTTGGGGGGGGGATTTTCTTTCTTTTTGGGTTACCCTGCTTCGGTGGGAGACGGCCGACTTGTTAATATATATATATATATATATATATATATATATATATATATATATATATATATATATATATATATATATATATATATATATATATATATATATATATATAATATATATATATATATATATATATATATAACTTTTTTGGGTTATCCTAGGTAATTTACACATATATTATAGTATATATGATAACTCACGAAATCGTAATGACACGATTGCAAACCCCACCCGTGGTATGGTTTATGTATGATAATTGTGTTTATGTGTACCTGTACGTAAATAACTCGCATATATACATATACTAAGAGGTATGTAGTAGGAGACAGTTTGATCCGTTAATTTGTTTTAGTATGAATGGATCCACAGCTGTGATACACCAGAAGTTACTTACTTGTCACTGACTGAGTTTTCCCTGGAAAAGAAAAAACAAGTTTGAGTAGATGCTTTACAAATACATCACCACTGAAGATTGTATGATTAAGTAATTAGTTTATTTAGTTGTTGGCTCAATGTTCGAGTTTGTTAGGCGAGGTAACCATCTAAGTTACAAGGTTAACTGTCTTGGAGGAAGCAACGGTTGCTCCCACCTAGTACATCTAGTTACCACAAGTTAACAGTAGTAACTAGATGCACTACGGTCACTGCGCGATCCAAGAAAGGTATCCCCATATTCCACAAGCCCAGCCTCCTCTGCCTCAGTACGCGCAAAAAGGAATAATGCAGTGGTGATTGAATTCTAGTGGAGCAAAATATAAAAGTAGGTATCCACGTATGCACGGACGTATATACGTTTTTGGATTTGCATGTATATGCGTCTGCATATGTATGCATTTATGAATGTACACTTTATATATATGCATGTTTATGTATGTGTGTATGTGCATGAATGCATGTATTCTTTTTGGAATGTATGTACACTAATATATGAATGTGCATATGTAGGTATATGTCTATACATATTTATGTATCCTTATGTTTGTGTATTTGTCTGCTAATATACACATATATACGCGTGCATATGTATACGTGTGCATATATATGTGTGTATATGTACTGCATGTGTGTGAATGTATTAACAGTTAAGGCAATCACTGAGCAGTGCTGGAGTGTAAGTCACTTGCGTTAACCTCTGTATGAATATTAATGTCGGGGTTCGGTGGATAAAACTTATTTTTGCCAGATTTTCCCCATTTGTATAACTTCTGTACATTTCTTTGTCCCGTTTATAATATTAAGGGAATCAGTAGACCATAATAATGAAAGTTGGTATCCAAACAGAAAGGCATTCTTTAGTAATTGATCTGAATGCAATAATTCCAAATTTTTTTAGGTATTCAGTAAAATTTCATGATTTATAGACTGTATCCTTAATAATATTGTGTAGCTAATCAGAAGCATTCTTTAGTTATTGAATAAAAATTAATATCACTATTCAATAAAATTGGCAAATTGGCATGTATGTCACCCAATAGCAGCGTGAGTCTTGTGTTCAGAAAATCACACCAGTGGTGAAAATTTGAAGCCGATCAGATAAGTTATTCTCCAGTTATGGCAGGGATTTCAGCAGTCCTTTTTTAACTATTTTACTACATTAATAAATTTGCCTACATGCAAATAAAGCTTAATGGGTACTCTCTTGGCCGTAAGAGGTATCGCCCATTAAACATTGAAGCTGTTCAGTAGAGGTAAACTGAAATTACTTAACCTGATTTAACAGTATGATTAAATCTGCTCCTACATGCTTAAATTTGACTCCCCGCCGCCGTCGAATTAGTAAGCATCTTTTTGAATGTTCGAAGCTCCGCCAATGAGAGTTTTGGAAGTTATCTAAACCATTATGGGATACATGTACTGGGAATGGTTCAACAATTTTCGTCATAGGGCAAGCGAACATACCATTTGTTCAAGAATTTGGTCCTCGTTACCGTGCACAAGTGTTGAAAATTTGAAGACGATGGGACGAGGCGCTCTCGAGTTACAAGCTAAATAAAAACTAAAGTTGCAGGAAGACAAAATAGGGAAAAAAATCTTGCAACCTAACAACCTAATAACATTCTAACACTGTCTAGTACTGGGCAATAGGCGGGTAAGTATTCAGTAAATAGATAGAAAATAACATAGTCAATATTTAGAGAAAATTACAATATACAAATGCGAAACAAGATTCCCTGGGCCTATATACACTAAAATTTTAATGTGTGTATGCGGGAGGGGGGGGGTGACGAGGACGAGAGTGGCCTTTTTCAGCAAGAACGGTCTAGTAAGCCGAATAAAAAAAAAAACTTTTTATTAAATTCGCAGATACAGTAACGCGAATTAACACAGCATAGTTTTTTTTTTCGTTTTGCCCCAAAATTAGCTTCGTGAACTAACTAAACCTTGATCAAATTTACGTAATGTCGTGCAGCTTAATCCTACTCAGCATATCCAAAGTTAGTGACGTATATTAAAATTTTGGGATGTTCAGACTAATTTTGCGAAGCAATAACGAAAGCGAGGTGTGCTAGGCTAAACCATCGTTGTTGAGGAAGCGAAGTCAGTCAGTTGTGTTGTTAAGGCACCTGAAATATATATATATATATATATATATATATATATATATATATATATATATATATATATATATATAATATAGGAAGGTACCACCTCTAGAACTTTACTGGGGACCCTCATCCTCAGAGAAGATAAACTAATAAACGTACCTCAGAAAAACTCAGGTTCTCCCCGGAGTTGTTTTAATATTTTCTTCTCTTACCATCCCCGATAAGTTATGTTATATGTGTACTTTATTAATAGATAGACCACACACACACACACACACCGTGTGTGTGTGTAGCCTAGAAAGTGACGTAGTGGAGGCGGGAACCATACATAGTTTTAAGGCGAGGTATGATAAAGCTCATGGAGCGGGGAGAGAGAGGGCCTAGTAGCAACCGGTGAAGAGGCGGGGCCAGGATCTAGGACTCGACCCCTGCAACCACAAATAGGTGAGTACAAATAGGTGAGTACACACACACACACACACACACACATATATATATATATATATATATGTACATATGTATATGTATATATATATATATATATATATATATATATATATATACAGGTAGTAGGTTGGTAGACAGCAACCACCCAGGGAAGTACTACCGTCCTGCCAGATGACTGTGAAACAAAAACCTGTAACTGTTTTGCATGATGGTAGGATTGCTGGTTTCTTTTTCTGTCTCATAAACACGCTAGATAACAGGGATATCTTGCTACTCCTACTTACACTTTGGTCACACTTCACAGACACGCACATGCATATATATATATATACATACATCTAGGTTTTTCTCCTTTTTCTAAATAGCTCTTGTTCTTTTTTATTTCTTCTATTGTCCATGGGGAAGTGGAAAAGAATCTTTCCTCCGTAAGCCATGCGTGTCGTATGAGGCGACTAAAATGCCGGGAGCAATGGGCTAGTAACCCCTTCTCCTGTATACATTTACTAAAAAAGAGAAGAAGAAAAACTTTATAAAACTGGGATGCTTAAATGTGCGTGGATGTAGTGCGGATGACAAGAAACAGATGGAATGAAAAGAAGTTGGATGTCCTGGCTCTAAGCGAAACAAAGCTGAAGGGGGTAGGAGAGTTTCAGTGGGGGGAAATAAATGGGATTGGTAGGGGTCGGCCTAGGAAGGGTTGGAGGGAGGGGGTAAAGGAGGTTTTGTGTGCGAGGGGCTTGGACTTCCAGCAGGCATGCGTGAGCGTGTTTGATAGGAGTGAATGGAGACAAATGGTTTTTAATACTTGACGTGCTGTTGGAGTGTGAGCAAAGTAACATTTATGAAGGGATTCAGGGAAACCGGCAGGCCGGACTTGAGTCCTGGAGATGGGAAGTATAGTGCCTGCACTCTGAAGGAGGGGTGTTAATGTTGCAGTTTAAAAACTGTAGTGTAAAGCACCCTTCTGGCAAGACAGTGATGGAGTGAATGATGGTGAAAGTTTTTCTTTTTCGGGCCACCCTGCCTTGGTGGGAATCGGCCAGTGTGATAATAAAAAAAATAATAAAATATATATATTATATAATATATATATATATATATATATATATATATTATATGTATATATATATATAATACTTAGATGATCATTTGTGATGCTAGTGTACTCTCTTATGATTGCTAATGATCACTTGAACATCCCGTGTTCACCTGGACCTCCTAGTGTTTACCTTGTCCTTCCCTTTGTTCATCCGGACAATCCCTGTGTTCACTTAAATCTCCCCTGTGTTCACATGGACTTCCCTGTGTTCACCTGAACCTCCCTTTGTTCACGTGGGCCTCAATGTGTTTACTTGAACCTCCCCTTTCTAATTCCTTGACAACCCGCCGTTAAGTATGGTGGGTTATCTAGAATAATGTAGCACACTCATATCATGTGATGTTATCTTTTAATCTTTAAGGTGTGACCGGAAAAAGGCCTCAGACAGATGACCCAAAGCTCCAGTGGTGGGTCATAACATGGCTTAGGACCGTGGCAGCGAGCATTTGGATGGGGGGAAAGAAGCATAAATGAATTTTATTGAGAATGGGCTTCTTCAGAATAAGCCATTTCGCAGGCAAACCTCAATAAAGTTCCTCTCGTCAAACCGGGAATATAGAGATAGACACTATAATAACCTATGTGGTATGTCAAGATATCTTATTAATGAAAATAAGATACCATATATATTAAGCGTATTTCCTAAATTTGCTTGCAACAGATACATGAACTACATATATAAATCCAAATGTACTCCTGTAAACCCTTTAGGGGCCTAGTTCCTAGGCCTTTTGTGTATCCATATGTTCTTGCGCTACCGTCCACAGGATGGCTATGGGCTGCACAATAATTTAACGGCTTCGGAGGTAAAATATAAAAAATCTCTTCAACTCTGTTTTTAGCTACTTGTCGGATTTACGTCACTTGTCTCCAGAACCCATTCGTCTTGTTCCTTTACATAACTTACCAGAGAATGGTGCGTTGGGCCTGGATATTGATGTTTGTAATCTAAAGATACGAAGTGTTGCACATGTGTCTTATCTGTCAACTTGACGGTACTGTATACAATGATAATATTATACTACTTTCCTGAGGTGAACCTCAAACTACCTCCTTAGTTAAGCAAAATTTGGTTGAGAGGCAACTCCTTTAAGGTAGGTTTGCCGGAGCGTCTTAGTCGGTGATGTATACTGTTCTAGCATAGAACTGTGATGTGTGTTGCTCTATCATAGAACTGTGATGTGTGTTGCTCTATCAGAACTGTGATGTGTGTTGCTCTATCATAGAACTGTGATGTGTGTTGCTCTATCATAGAACTGTGATGTGTGTTGCTCTATCAGAACTGTGATGTGTGTTGCTCTATCATAGAACTGTGATGTGTGTTGCTCTATCATGGAACTGTGATGTGTGTTGCTCTATCATAGAACTGTGATGTGTGTTGCTCTATCATAGAACTGTGATGTGTGTTGCTCTATCAGAACTGTGATGTGTGTTGCTCTATCATAGAACTGTGATGTGTGTTGCTCTATCATAGAACTGTGATGTGTGTTGCTCTATCATAGAACTGTGATATGTGTTGCTCTATCATAGAACTGTGATGTGTGTTGTTCTACCATGAAATTGTGATGTGTTCTATCACAGAACTGTGATGTGTACCTACCTGGAGGGCATTCCGGGGATCAACGCCTCCGCGGTCTGATCCACGACCAGGCCTCCCGGTGGATCAGAACCTGATCAACGAGGCTGTTACTGCTGGCCGCATGTAGTCAAACGTACGAACCACAGCCCGGCTGATCCGGCACTGATTTTAGATATCTATCCAGCTCCCTCTTGAAGACAACCAGGGATCTATTGGTAATTCCCCTTATGGCTGGTGGGAGGCTGTTGAACACTCTTGGGCCCTGGACACTTATTGTGTTTTCTCTTAGTGTACCAGTGACGCCCCTACTTTTCACTGGGGGTATGTTACATCGCCTGCCAAGTCTTTTACTTTCGTAAGGAGTGATTTCTTTGTGCAGATTAGCGACCAGTTCTTCCAGAATCTTGCAGGTGTAGATTATGATGTATCTCTCTCGCCTGCGCTCTAGTGAGTACAAGTCAAGTGCTTCCAAGCGTTCCCAGTAGTCAAGGTGTTTGATGGAACTTATACGTGCAGTAAAGGTTCTCTGTACATTCTCTAGATCTGCAATTTCACCTGCCTTGAATGGAGATGTTAATGTACAGCAGTATTCCAGCCTAGAGAGAATAAAGTGATTTAAAAAGGATCATCACTGGCTTAGCATCTCTTGTCTTGAATGAATGTATCGTTCAGTCATAGGACTGTGATGTATATTGTCCTATCAGAGAACCGTGAGGATATCCTTCCAAGTATTGATAAACTATATTATGCTCTACTGAACGTAATTTGTCTATAAAAGACTAAGCTGGGTAGAACCTTCCCTTCTTAGAGGGGTGTCTTGTTGTTGTTGAAGAACTATAAGCGAAGGAATTAGAACTTTGCTCTTCTTTCTGGAATCAAACCTAATTACCTCTCATTCCCAGGAGCTGTGCTACCCCTACGGGTTTAGCACTTCTCATAATATAATTATCATATTCATTAATACTATTTTTTCCGTAGTGATGTGAGTTCTTTGTATGATGTCTTACTCCTGGCCTGGTGACACCTCACGGTGGTGCTGGTGACACCTCACGGTGGTGCTGGTGACACCTCACGGTGGTGCTGGTGACACCTCACGGTGGTGCTGGTGACACCTCACGGTGGTGCTGGTGACACCTCACGGTGGTGCTGGTGACACCTCACGGTGGTGCTGGTGACACCTCACGGTAGTGCTGGTGACACCTCACGGTGGTGCTGGTGACAGGCCTCACGGTGGTGCTGGTGACAGACCTCACGGTGGTGCTGGTGACAGACCTCATGGTGGTGCTGATGACAGACCTCACGGTGGTGCTGGTGACAGACCTCACGGTGGTGCTGGTGACAGACCTCACGGTGGTGCTGGTGACAGACCTCACGGTGGTGCTGGTGACACCTCACGGTGGTGCTGGTGACAGACCTCACGGTGGTGCTGATGATAGACCTCACGGTGGTGCTGGTGACAGACCTCACGGTGGTGCTGGTGACAGACCTCACGGTGGTGCTGGTGACAGACCTCACGGTGGTGCTGGTGACAGAACTCACGGTGTTGCTGGTGACAGACCTCACGGTGGTGCTGGTGACAGACCTCACGGTAGTGCTGATGACAGACCTCACGGTGGTGCTGGTGATAGACCTCACGGTGGTGCTGGTGACACCTCACGGTGGTGCTGGTGATAGACCTCACGGTGGTGCTGGTGACAGACCTCACGGTGGTGCTGGTGACGGACCTCACGGTGGTGCTGGTGACAGACCTCACAGTGGTGCTGGTGACAGACTTCACAGTGGTGCTGGTGATAGACCTCATGGTGGTGCTGGTGACAGACCTCACGGTGGTGCTGGTGACAGACCTCACGGTGGTGCTGGTGATAGACCTCACGGTGGTGCTGGTGACAGACCTCACAGTGGTGCTGGTGATAGACCTCACGGTGGTGCTGGTGACAGACCTCACGGTGGTGCTGGTGACAGACCTCACGGTGGTGCTGGTGACAGACCTCACGGTGGTGCTGGTGACAGGCCTCACGGTGGTGCTGGTGACAGGCCTCACGGTGGTGCTGGTGACAGACCTCACGGTGGTGCTGGTGACAGACCTCACGGTGGTGCTGATGACAGACCTCACGGTGGTGCTGGTGATAGACCTCACGGTGGTGCTGGTGACACCTCACGGTGGTGCTGGTGATAGACCTCACGGTGGTGCTGGTGACAGACCTCACGGTGGTGCTGGTGACGGACCTCACGGTGGTGCTGGTGACAGACCTCACAGTGGTGCTGGTGACAGACCTCACGGTGGTGCTGGTGATAGACCTCATGGTGGTACTGGTGACAGACCTCACGGTGGTGCTGGTGACAGACCTCACGGTGGTGCTGGTGATAGACCTCACGGTGGTGCTGGTGACAGACCTCACAGTGGTGCTGGTGAGAGACCTCACGGTGGTGCTGGTGACAGACCTCACGGTGGTGCTGGTGACAGACCTCACGGTGGTGCTGGTGACGGACCTCACGGTGGTGCTGGTGACAGGCCTCACGGTGGTGCTGGTGACAGACCTCACGGTGGTGCTGGTGACAGACCTCACGGTGGTGCTGATGACAGACCTCACGGTGGTGCTGGTGATAGACCTCACGGTGGTGCTGGTGACACCTCACGGTGGTGCTGGTGATAGACCTCACGGTGGTGCTGGTGACAGACCTCACGGTGGTGCTGGTGACAGACCTCACAGTGGTGCTGGTGACAGACCTCACGGTGGTGCTGGTGACAGACCTCACGGTGGTGCTGGTGATAGACCTCACGGTGGTGCTGGTGAGACACCTCACGATGGTGCTGGTGATAGACCTCACGGTGGTGCTGGTGACAGACCTCACGGTGGTGCTGGTGACAGACCTCACGGTGGTGCTGGTGACAGACCTCACAGTGGTGCTGGTGACAGACCTCACGGTGGTGCTGGTGATAGACCTCACGGTGGTGCTGGTGATAGACCTCACGGTGGTGCTGGTGAGAGACCTCACGGTGGTGCTGGTGACAGACCTCACGGTGGTGCTGGTGACAGACCTCACGGTGGTGCTGGTGACAGACCTCACGGTGGTGCTGATGATAGACCTCACGGTGGTGCTGGTGACAGACCTCACGGTGGTGCTGGTGACAGACCTCACGGTGGTGCTGGTGACAGACCTCACGGTGGTGCTGGTGACGGACCTTACGGTGGTGCTGGTGACAGGCCTCACGGTGGTGCTGGTGAGAGACCTCACGGTGGTGCTGGTGACAGACCTCACGGTGGTGCTGATGACAGACCTCACGGTGGTGCTGGTGATAGACCTCACGGTGGTGCTGGTGACACCTCACGGTGGTGCTGGTGATAGACCTCACGGTGGTGCTGGTGACGGACCTCACGGTGGTGCTGGTGACAGACCTCACAGTGGTGCTGGTGACAGACTTCACAGTGGTGCTGGTGATAGACCTCATGGTGGTGCTGGTGATAGACCTCACGGTGGTGCTGGTGACAGACCTCACGGTGGTTCTGGTGACAGACCTCACGGTGGTGCTGGTGATAGACCTCACGGTGGTGCTGGTGACAGACCTCACAGTGGTGTTGGTGATAGACCTCACGGTGGTGCTGGTGACAGACCTCACGGTGGTGCTGGTGACAGACCTCACGGTGGTGCTGGTGATAGACCTCACGGTGGTGCTGGTGACAGGCCTCACGGTGGTGCTGGTGACAGACCTCACGGTGGTGCTGGTGACAGACCTCACGGTGGTGCTGATGACAGACCTCACGGTGGTGCTGGTGATAGACCTAACGGTGGTGCTGGTGACACCTCACGGTGGTGCTGGTGATAGACCTCACGGTGGTGCTGGTGACAGACCTCACGGTGGTGCTGGTGACAGACCTCACAGTGGTGCTGGTGACAGACCTCACGGTGGTGCTGGTGACAGACCTCACGGTGGTGCTGGTGATAGACCTCACGGTGGTGCTGGTGATAGACCTCACGGTGGTGCTGGTGAGAGACCTCACGGTGGTGCTGGTGACAGACCTCACGGTGGTGCTGGTGACAGACCTCACGGTGGTGCTGGTGACAGACCTCACGGTGGTGCTGATGATAGACCTCACGGTGGTGCTGGTGACAGACCTCACGGTGGTGCTGGTGACAGACCTCACGGTGGTGCTGGTGACAGACCTCACGGTGGTGCTGGTGACAGACCTCACGGTGGTGCTGGTGACAGGCCTCACGGTGGTGCTGGTGACAGACCTCACGGTGGTGCTGGTGACAGACCTCACGGTGGTGCTGATGACAGACCTCACGGTGGTGCTGGTGATAGACCTCACGGTGGTGCTGGTGACACCTCACGGTGGTGCTGGTCATAGACCTCACGGTGGTGCTGGTGACAGACCTCACGGTGGTGCTGGTGACAGACCTCACAGTGGTGCTGGTGACAGACCTCACGGTGGTGCTGGTGACAGACCTCACGGTGGTGCTGGTGATAGACCTCACGGTGGTGCTGGTGATAGACCTCACGGTGGTGCTGGTGAGAGACCTCACGGTGGTGCTGCTGGTGACAGACCTCACGGTGGTGCTGGTGACAGACCTCACGGTGGTGCTGGTGACACCTCACGGTGGTGCTGGTGACAGACCTCACGGTGGTGCTGATGATAGACCTCACGGTGGTGCTGGTGACAGACCTCACGGTGGTGCTGGTGACAGACCTCACGGTGGTGCTGGTGACAAACCTCACGGTGGTGCTGGTGACAGACCTCACGGTGGTGCTGGTGACAGACCTCACGGTGGTGCTGGTGATAGACCTCACGGTGGTGCTGATGACAGACCTCACGGTGGTGCTGGTGATAGACCTAACGGTGGTCCTGGTGACACCTCACGGTGGTGCTGGTGATAGACCTCACGGTGGTGCTGGTGACAGACCTCACGGTGGTGCTGGTGACAGACCTCACAGTGGTGCTGGTGACAGACCTCACGGTGGTGCTGGTGACAGACCTCACGGTGGTGCTGGTGATAGACCTCACGGTGGTGCTGGTGATAGACCTCACGGTGGTGCTGGTGACAGACCTCACGGTGGTGCTGGTGACAGACCTCACGGTGGTGCTGGTGACAGACCTCACAGTGGTGCTGGTGACAGACCTCACGGTGGTGCTGGTGACAGACCTCACGGTGGTGCTGGTGATAGACCTCACGGTGGTGCTGGTGAGAGACCTCACGGTGGTGCTGGTGACAGACCTCACGGTGGTGCTGGTGACAGACCTCACGGTGGTGCTGGTGACAGACCTCACGGTGGTGCTGGTGATAGACCTCACGGTGGTGCTGGTGACAGACCTCACGGTGGTGCTGGTGACAGACCTCACGGTGGTGCTGGTGACAGACCTCACGGTGGTGCTGGTGACGGACCTTACGGTGGTGCTGGTGACAGGCCTCACGGTGGTGCTGGTGAGAGACCTCACGGTGGTGCTGGTGACAGACCTCACGGTGGTGCTGATGACAGACCTCACGGTGGTGCTGGTGATAGACCTCACGGTGGTGCTGGTGACACCTCACGGTGGTGCTGGTGATAGACCTCACGGTGGTGCTGATGATAGACCTCACGGTGGTGCTGGTGACAGACCTCACAGTGGTGCTGGTGACAGACCTCACGGTGGTGCTGGTGATAGACCTCACGGTGGTGCTGGTGAGAGACCTCACGGTGGTGCTGCTGGTGACAGACCTCACGGTGGTGCTGGGGACAGACCTCACGGTGGTGCTGGTGACACCTCACGGTGGTGCTAGTGACAGACCTCACGGTGGTGCTGATGATAGACCTCACGGTGGTGCTGGTGACAGACCTCACGGTGGTGCTGGTGACAGACCTCACGGTGGTGCTGGTGACAGACCTCACGGTGGTGCTGGTGACAGACCTCACGGTGGTGCTGGTGAGAGACCTCACGGTGGTGCTGGTGACAGACCTCACAGTGGTGCTGGTGATAGACCTCACGGTGGTGCTGATGACAGACCTTACGGTGGTGCTGGTGATAGACCTCACGGTGGTGCTGGTGATAGACCTCACGGTGGTGCTGGTAATAGACCTCACGGTGGTGCTGATGACAGACCTCACGGTGGTGCTGGTGACAGACCTCACGGTGGTGCTGGTGACAGACCTCACGGTGGTGCTGGTGACAGACCTCACGGTGGTGCTGGTGACGGACCTCACGGTGGTGCTGGTGACAGACCTCACGGTGGTGCTGGTGAGAGACCTCACGGTGGTGCTGGTGACAGACCTCACAGTGGTGCTGGTGATAGACCACCTTACACGGTGATAGACCTGCTGGTGACAGGTGGTGCTGGTAATAGACCTCACGGTGGTGCTGATGACAGACCTACAGACCTCACGGTGGTGCTGGTGACAGACTCACGGTGGTGCTGGTGACAGACCTCACGGTGGTGCTGGTGACAGGCCTCACGGTGGTGCTGGTGACAGACCTCACGGTGGTGCTGGAGACAGACCTCACGGTGGTGCTGGTGGTGCTGGTGACAGACCTCACGGTGGTGCTGGTGACAGACCTCACGGTGGTGCTGGTGACAGACCTCACGGTGGTGCTGGTGACAGACCTCACGGTGGTGCTGGTGACAGACCTCACGGTGGTGCTGGTGACAGACCTCACGGTGGTGCTGGTGACAGACCTCACGGTGGTGCTGGTGATAGACCTCACGGTGGTGCTGGTGACAGACCTCACGGTGGTGCTGGTGATAGACCTCACGGTGGTGCTGGTGATAGACCTCACGGTGGTGCTGGTGACAGACCTCACGGTGGTGCTGGTGACAGACCTCACAGTGGTGCTGGTGACAGACCTCACGGTGGTGCTGGTGACAGACCTCACGGTGGTGCTGATGACAGACCTCACGGTGGTGCTGGTGATAGACCTCACGGTGGTGCTGGTGACACCTCACGGTGGTGCTGGTGATAGACCTCACGGTGGTGCTGGTGACAGACCTCACGGTGGTGTGGGTGACAGACCTCACATTGGTGCTGGTGACAGACCTCACGGTGGTGCTGGTGACAGACCTCACGGTGGTGCTGGTGATAGACCTCACGGTGGTGCTGGTGATAGACCTCACGGTGGTGCTAGTGAGAGACCTCACGGTGGTGCTGCTGGTGACAGACCTCACGGTGTTGCTGGTGACAGACCTCACGGTGGTGCTGGTGACACCTCACGGTGGTGCTGGTGACAGACCTCACGGTGGTGCTGATGATAGACCTCACGGTGGTGCTGGTGACAGACCTCATGGTGGTGCTGGTGACAGACCTCACAGTGGTGCTGGTGACAGACCTCACGGTGGTGCTGGTGACAGACCTCACAGTGGTGCTGGTGACAGACCTCACAGTGGTGCTGGTGACAGACCTCACGGTGGTGCTGGTGACAGACCTCACGGTGGTGCTGATGACAGACCTCACGGTGGTGCTGGTGATAGACCTCACGGTGGTGCTGGTGACAGACCTCACGGTGGTGCTGGTGATAGACCTCACGGTGGTGCTGGTGATAGACCTCACGGTGGTGCTGGTGACAGACCTCACGGTGGTGCTGGTGACAGGCCTCACGGTGGTGCTGGTGACAGACCTCACGGTGGTGCTGGTGACAGACCTCACGGTGGTGCTGGTGACAGACCTCACGGTGGTGCTGGTGACAGACCTCACGGTGGTGCTGGTAATAGACCTCACGGTGGTGCTGGTGACAGGCCTCACGGTGGTGCTGGTGACAGACCTCACGGTGGTGCTGGTGACAGACCTCACGGTGGTGCTGGTAATAGACCTCACGGTGGTGCTGGTGACAGGCCTCACGGTGGTGCTGGTGACAGACCTCACGGTGGTGCTGGTGACAGACCTCACGGTGGTGCTGGTGATAGACCTCACGGTGGTGCTGGTGACAAACCTCACGGTGGTGCTGGTGTTATTGTTGCACCTCAATAGCCCCTCTGTGGTCCGGCCTGCAAATTGTTGCAGTGTGAGTCTGCGAACTAACCAGGTATTTTCCTTGTATATTCTCAAAACTGAGGACACAGTCACCTTAATACTGAATATTTATTACATAAGCTCCCAGGCATCTTCCTTCTGTATTTTTCCTTGTCTTGTTTAGAAATATTTTTAGTCTTCTGCGATGACTCTCGTCTTCGCTGTGAGGTTTTCCTCGAAGCGAAGACGAGAGGACCCAGAGAGCGTCCGGGACGCTTATGTGGGTCCATGGACAATTTTGTCAATGGACAATTTTTTTTTTTGAGTTAATTCCTGTTTGAGAATTAACTATGTAAAAAAGAAAATTAGTTTTATGTTAAATTCTGTTAAGGTATCGTTTTTTTTTTCCTTCCAAATAAGTGCAGTATAGTATGGTACCATACATGGTCAGGGAACATACATTCGATGTCCTCATGGTTCGGTTGACAACATCCTCAGTTCACATAATGAGGGAACGGAGATCGATCCCCAGCACCGGGTGAAAAGTTGGGTGCGTCTCCTCACGCTTACTGCCCCTGTTCACCTAGCAGTAAGTAGGTACCTGGAAGTTAATTGACTATTGTGGGTCGCACCCTCGGGGTGTGTTAATAAGACAGACAGTCCCTGATAACACACTGACCTTACTGGGTTATACTAGGTGGCTAACCCTCCTGGTTAAAAATCTGAACAAAATCTTAATTTACCATCGCAGTGAAACAAACCCCCAAGTACAGTTATTCAGGCTAAAACGTTGTGTAGTTTTAAAAATAGGTTAGATAAATACATGAGTGGGTGTGGGTGGGTGTGAGTTGGACCTGACTAGCTTGTGCTGCTGGGTCTGGTGCCGTGCTCCATCCTTGAGTGGAGGTGACCAGACTGGGTGGGTCATTGGGCTAATCTGGGGGGAGGGGTCATTGGGCTAATCCGGGGGGGGGGGACATGGACCTGCTCCGCATAGGTCAGTAGGCCTGTTGCAGTGTTCCTTCTTTCTCATGTTCTTATGTTATGAATGCAGAATAGTTCCTCTTAATGGGAATTAAAGAAAACATCCGCTACCAGCATCAACATTTAACATCGTTTACATCAGGTAACGGTGTATCTTATACTAAATAAACTCCATACATCATCCAAACTTATTAATGTATACATCACTCTACATTAGTAAAATTTTCAATAAAGTTTACTTTTCAGCGGCATTAAAGTTTACTGCTTGTTTTATATTCATAATTTGGATTCATTTTTATAAATATAGTATCAGCAAGTGGCCATTAATTTTTGTTATTCTTTATGGCAGAGGGAAAACTATATTCGGTGTATTACAATAAAATAGTGATTAATTGATTCCAAGAACTGTCAATGCCATTGGTGTTTATATCACTATTTTCACTGATGATGATTACGGCTGTTCTAAAGTATAATTATCGTTATTGATATGGGTATCAGCTAATTTTGATGGTATCAGTATTGGTGCCGACCTAAAGCTGAGTATCGGTATCAGTATCGCAATTTTTTTTAACGCATTTTCAAGATATGGATATTTTGCCTTGAGACTGTTAATGTCTGAAGAATAAGGTTGCTAAAAGAATATTTTTTTAAGTATGCTTTAAAATAGTTCCACTTTAATATCTTTTCTTTTTGTATTGGAACAATATGTAAGATGCCATATCAGTGTAGCCTAAGGGCATTGTTTTGTGTTTATCTGCATTTTCCAAGTTGGGGGGGGGGCCATAATTATATCAGATTCTCAAAGGGGTCCGTGACCCCAAAGAATAGTTTAAGAACTACTGAAGATCGTCCTTCTTGATGAATTTGACACATGTGCAACATCCGGTTATCTTTATTTGTAGATGTTTCGCCAACCATTGGCTTTATCATTACAATGGACGGACGTAAATGGAAGACTCTCGAAGAGACCACCAATCCCCCAGCCTTGTAGAATTATGTACAGTTGCAGATGAGGTGATGAATACTTCCGCTAGGAGGTGGTTCGCACCTTAGTCTTGTCAGTATTGTATGCCAATGATATATCGATCGTCCTTCTTGATGAGTGTAATTTCAGAGGCTTGTAACACAAGGAAAATTACTGCTAATTAATTGGTCACGAAGTCTACTGTCCCAAGGGAAAGATGGTCTTCATTATGAAGCATCTATATTTTATTTGCTGGACCTGTTTAACTATGGGTATATAGTGTACACTGTTCTTTCATGTAGTCAGTGGCGGACCTACATTTTTGGGGCCCTGAAGTTTGAACTGTTATGGGGAGCCCTTGTACAACTAACAACGGCTAACCTACATGATACTTTAATAACCTCTTAATTTCTATTTTTAACTATTATTTTGTACTGAATTACACCATATTATTAATATTATTAAAAAAAAAACTCTTACAGTAGACACAAAATGTAGACTAGTCGCTTTTGGGGCCCCTCCGGGATTAGGAGGCCCTGAAGCTTAAGTTTCATTGGTTTCATAGATCCGCCCCTGCATGTAGCTGGAGAGAGCCTCTCGTGCTTATCATTCTCAAGCCTGGAAGAGTCTTAGGTGTGTCTCTGTGAATGGTTACGCTTTATAGCCATATATGTCTGAATAATTTCTACGTAAACTGCTGAAGAAAAACAATAAATATGGGTTAATTTAGTAATAAAGAAAAAAATTATTTCTCAAGTTAAATATGGCTATCGTAAATTTCACTCAACCACTAATCCCTTGGTTCGATATCCAAATAAGATTTCTCAGTCACTATCACAAGTGGGCAGTATTGCTGGATTTGGAGAAAGCCTATGATACCACGTGAAGTTATGACGTGATGAGGCAAATCTATAAACTGGTCCTGAATTGCCACTTTTTTCAGGTTCATCCCGTAGCTGTTATTTAAAGGTGTAAGTTGGTAATCAGTGTTCAAGGTTGTCTCACGGAGGAGTTTTACACAGAAATATATGGAGTATATATCACTTGATTCATAGTTACTGTCAATATTGTGGTGAATGTTATTCCAAGGAATGTTATGGTGATTTAGTTATTTATCATTCACCGTCTTGCCGTGAGGTGGCGTGTCGCCGTTCAGTATATGCTCTTGATAAGATCACACCGGGTGAAGCTTGATTACAGATTTTCCAACCAGATGACCTTCGCTGTACACTTTGCAAAATCAAAGCAAAAACAGGTGTCCTATATTTGTTTTTCAGAGGTGTTAATCATTCTTTATGAACATAAATGTAACTCGTGGTAATAATTTTCGATAGTTCCTTGATGAAGGTTCTTAATATTAAGAAACTCCTGGCTGCGGCATGTCTCTGAAAGTACCATCTCATTGTCTCACTACTACTGGGGACTGACGAACCTCCTTGAAGGATGGGGTTTGCCCTGATGCTGGTGACAGGCACGTGATTCCGTGAACTGGAGCTACCGTTTCCTTCCTCCAAATAAACCCGATTACCTCCCACTCTTCCCAGACACTGCATGAACCTGGATAAAATTTAGAGGTGGTCATTTTCCTCCATGTGTTGCTGATTTACTCCCTTCCTCCTAGGCTACAGGTCTCTCTCCACCCCCTGAGAGCTTTCCATCCATATCCTGTTAGGTAAAAGAACAGAAATGCAACTATTATTATATTAATGCGACATTTTATTGTGGCAACGTTTCGCTCTCCATGAGCCATGTCGAGCCGCTAGGAAACGGCTTGGCAAAGCTCCTGGAAACCAAAACGTTGCCACAGTAAAATGTCGCATTAGTTGCACTTGTGTTCTTTTATTTAACATATTGTCGGTAATTCTACCAACATTATTACATTTTGTCACCATGTATGTTCTTCAGGACGCGGAGTCTCCACCATACGGGTGTCTTAGATGGGGCTCGGTGGCTCCTCCGAGAAATTTCATTTCGTTCGTTTATTCATCATGGAATGAAGTTGACACTGGTCTAGATAACTTCTTCAGTGGTACGGCGGGTGAGCGTCGAGGAGGTATATAAAGACAATTACAGCTCGATGTATTTGGGTCACGTGATCCAGCTTCATCTACCTCAATGGACATAAAAGGAGCAGTGAGGGTGGTCATACAATTCCAGTGCAGGAGAATATAAAAACTTGTATATGTGTGTGTGTATGTTTATGAATTTGAATTTCTGTACATATGTGCACTTTCATATGTGTATATATTTGTGCACATATGTGTGTTTGTGAATTTACATATAATTTTTTTATATATGCTTGTGCAGATACACACACACACACACACACACACACACACACACACACACACACACATATATATATATATATATATATATATATATATATATATATATATATATATATATGATAATTAAATCCTTAAGAGATTTTCCTAGAGTTGATAACCTCATTCGCCTTCCCCTTCAACACAAAAAAGGGAGAGGCAGAACCCCCACTCACTCTACTGACAGTGAAAAAGTCAGAGTCCAGGTGAGCAAGAAAATTGAAGAGGGCAACACAGTGGGGGCAATCAGAATTATTACCAGTGAAGATACAGTTGCTCCCAGGGATGCTGACACTGCTGAAGCACTTAGAGGAAAGCACCCTGCCAGGGAAACCAGTGGTACCAACAGTTCCAACACCTGTCCCCACTATGGAACCATTGATTGTGGAAGACTCAGACATTTACAAAGCAATAATGTCGTTCCCATCTGGCTCTGCTGGGGGTTACACTGGAATAAGGCCACAGCATTTAAAGGAAATGATTAATCCAGTTATTGGGGAAATTGCAGAGACACTGCTTTCAGAGATCACAAGGTTCGTCAACAATTCCTTGGCTGGTCTGATTCCTGATGAAATTAGACCTTTCTTTTTTGGTGCAACACTTTGTGCACTTAAAAAGAAGGATGGAGGAATTCGGCCAATTGCAGTAGGCAACACGTTAAGCCGCCTCGTATCCAAAGCTGCTGTCCGAAGTATTCGTGCACAGGCAACCATGATGCTTCAACCAAACCAGCTTGGCTTTGGGGTCTCTCAAGGAAGTGAAGCAGCAGTTCATGCAACAAGGGCATATATCAACAACCTGCCTGAGGACAATGCAGTGGTAAAATTAGATTTCAAGAATGCGTTCAATCTCCTGAAAAGAGACGTGGTATTAGCAGCAGTACAAGAACATTTCCCTGGTCTCTTCCCTTTTGTTTCAGCTGGGTATAGCAAGGAATCAATGCTTCTCTTTGGAGAGTATGAAATCACATCATCGGAGGGCGTCCAACAAGGAGATCCTCTTGCACCATTTCTCTTCTGTATAGCAGTTAGGGAAATCACAGTCAGACTGACCAGCGAGCTAAACATCTGGTTCCTAGATGATGGTACACTAGCAGGTACAAAGAAGTCCCTCCTACATGACCTTACACAGGTAATGACACGGGGACAGGAAATGGGTCTCATCCTGAATCCATCCAAATGTGAAATCATCTCAGTCAGTCAACAAGTGATAAATGCAGTGAGATCAAAACTACCAGGAGCAGCAGTCATTGCCCCCACAAATAGTGTCTTGCTAGGAGCACCTCTGGGAAGCAATGCCATTGACACAATTCTCAGGAAGAAATTGGAAGAGTTAAGGAGACGGAACAACGAATAGGCAATCTGGACACCCACGATGCCTTGTACCTTCTCACAAAGTGCTTGAGTTTGCCCAGGTTGACATATTTCCTAAGATGTGCACCTTCATATGATAACCCTATACTGCACGAATATGATAGTATTCTGAGGCAGATTTTTACGAAAGTACTTAACCTTACTCTAGAAGATGGGCAGTGGAACCAAGCTACACTTCCAGTCAGACTAGGAGGCATTGGTGTCCGCAAGTCATCACAGATTGCGTTACCTGCTTTTCTGTCCTCGTGTATTGCATCCAGAGGGCTTGTAGCAGCGATTCTCCCTGAACATCTTAGGGACAAGATTGGAGTCCAGGACCAAAAATTCATTGACGCAGCAATGATCTGGGATAATCTAATGGGCTCTGAAACCAGACCTGCTCCCCCCAACAACTACAAACAATCGCACTGGGATGGTCCAATAGTGGAAAATATAGCCTCAACAATGCTTCAGAGTGTGTCAGGGAAGAATAGAGCCCGCCTCCTGGCAGTGAGAGCCCCTCATGCTGGGGACTTTCTGTTGGCTGTTCCCAACTCCAGCCTTGGCACACGCCTCGACCCACAGACCATCCGCATCGGTGTTGCCCTTCGACTTGCCGCCCCTATTCTCGCCGAACACAGGTATATTTGTGGCAGTGAAGCAGCAGACCGATTCGGGTACCATGGTCTTGTGTGCTGTAAATCCGAGGGAAAGATTGCAAGACATGAGGTTAATAACATTATCAAGAGGAGCCTCACAACAGCTGGATGCCCAGCAGTAAGGGATCCACCCCAACTATGCAGATCTGATGGCAGCCAGAAGTGTCCAGATGGTATCACAATTCAAGCCTGGACAGACGGGAAGCAGGTAGTGTGGGACTCCACATGTGCATCTACCTTGGCTGATACCTATCTCCAATACACCAGGGAGGAAGGAGGGCAGCTGCCAGCTTCAGGGAGTCCCAAAAGTCTAGAAAATATAGAGAACTTGCCCATCATTATATGTTTGTTCCCATAGGCTCAGAGACCCTTGGCTCATGGGGAAAGAGTGCATCTAAATTCCTTAAGGAGCTGGGAAAAAGACTCATCAGGGTAACTAGGGATCCCAGGGCAGCTAGTTTTCTGTTCCAGCGGCTCAGTGCGGCTGTTCAACGGGGTAATGCCTGCTGTATTTTGGGCACACGCGCCGTCTCTGAAGAGCTGGATGAGATTTTCGCCTTATAATCGGTGATACACACGTAACAACATGTACCTTATATGCCACCTTTATATCAACAATGTATCTCTTAAATCTTCTGTACCATATTATGTAATAAAATATTCCTATTGGTAAAAAAAAAATATATATATTAAAAGATGGGGTGGTAAGGGAAGTGGAATATTCAAACGGCTTCAGGAAGAAATCCAAATATTCTTCCTTGAAGCCTTTTTATCCACTTCTCCGAGGCTATGGGTCCCACAATTTACACCAGAGGTGGACCCCATCTTATTTATATATATATATATATATATATATATATATATATATATATATATATGTCGTGCCGAATAGGCAGAACTTGCGATCTTGGCTTAAATAGCAACGCTCATCTTGCTAAATAGGACAAGTGAAAATTTGTGTATGCAATAATTTCGCCAAAATCATTCTGAACCTAACGAAATAAATATATTTCACTGTGTTTGTTTAGTATTAAATTATTTTAAACAAATCTAAAATATATTTTGTTGGGTTAGGCTAAAATAAATTGCGCTTGTTATAATAAGGTTAGGTAAGTTTTCTAAGTTCCTTTTGGTGCAAAATTATAAATTTTTACATCAACATTAATGAAAAGAATATATCTTTAAACGTATAAGGGAAAATTTTAGAAAGGACTTAATTTTAAATGAGTTCTTGCTAATTGACCAGTTTTACATATTCGGCACGACATATATATATATATATATATATATATATATATATATATATATATATATATATATATATATATATATATATATATATATTGGGGGCTTCAGCCCCCAAGTCCTCCCCAAGGGCACCGCCCCTGGACATGACATTCTAGCAGGACTGAAATTATCAACAAATCTTCTCTGGATGCAACCCACAACAGTGTACTAACACACAGGTGCTTATTTTTACTGCTAGGTGGTCAGGGGTAGCGGAGGTGTAAACGTGATCAAATGTTTTTACGTACCAGGGAATCGAACCCATGATACACAAATAACCCGCACATAGAAGAGAGGAGCTTACGACGACGTTTCGGCCCGAGTTGGACCATTTACAAAGTCACACTAACGAAAAGGAGAAAGGGAGGGGTATATATAGCCAGGAGGTGGTAGTAGTAGTAGTAGTGGAAGTAAAAGTAGTAGTAGTAGTAGTAGTGGGGGAGGTAGTAAGAAGGAGGAGGAGCCAGGACCCTGCGATTGTGAGTTATGCTCTCACCAGTGAGCTACGAACTTTGCCACTCGCAGGTGTTGCCAGGAGATGAAGGTAAACTATGTTGGCTGGGGTTCGGACCTGGGGTGGCTGAGGTGGGGGTTTGTACTTTCGGTGGGGAGGAGGAGTTGACTCGCACCTCGGGGAGGGGTGGGGGTTGATGAGGTGGGGAGAGTGCGTGAGGCGGTGCTTGACCGCCGCTACTGACTCACGCACCTTTAGTCGCCTCACACACCCTCTGTGATCTTATTATCTTTCCTCCCTTCGTTTCTTCCTCTGTGATAGTATTCTTTTTCTTCCTACATTTATTCCTTCCTTTATAATTTTATCATTAACCCTCCTTCCTTCCTCTGTAGATGTTCATCATTCTCCTTCTTTCCTTTGTAGATGTTCATCATTCTCCTTCTTTCCTTTGTAGATGTTCATCATTCTCCTTACCTGGAGAGAGTTTCGGGAGTAAATGCCCCCGCAGCCCGGTCTGAGACCAGGCTTCGTACGAACCACAGCCCGGCTGGTGAGCTACTGACTTTAGGTACCTGTCCAGTGCCGTTTTGAAGACAGCCAGGGGTCTATTGGTAATCTCTCTTATGTATGCTGGGAGGAAATTGAACAGTCTTGGGCCCCTGACACTTATTATGTTGTCTCTTAGTGTACTCGTGGCGCCCCTGTTTTTCACTGTGGAAATGTTGCATCTCCTGCCGAGTCTTTTGCTTTAATAGGGAGTGATTTTCGTGTGCAAGTTTGGTACTAATCCCCCTAGGATTTTCCCAGTCCATATTATCATGTATCTCTCTTGCCTGCATTCCAGGGAATACAAATCAAAGGCCTTCAACCGTTCCCAGTAATTTAGGTGCCTTATCGTACTTATGTGTGCCATGAAAGTTCTTTGTGCACTCTCCAGGTCAGCAATGTCGCCAGCCTTTAAGGGGGCAGTTAGTGTACAGCAGTATTCCAGCCTAGAGAGAACAAGCGAGTTGAAGAGAATCATCATGGGCTTGGCGTCCCTAGTTTTGAAGGTTCTCATTATCCATCCTATCATTTTTCTAGCAGATGCAGTAGATACATTGTTGTGGTCTTTGAAGGTGAGATCCTCTGACATTATCACTCCCAGGTCCTTCACATTACTTTTTCGCTCTATTGTATGGCTAGAATTTGTCGTATATCTTGATACAGTTTTAATTTCCCCAAGTTTTCCATATCTGAGTAGTTGAAATTTCTCTTCATTGAACTTCATATTATTTTGAGTGGCCCATTTGAAGATTTGGTTGATGTCCGCTTGGAGTCTTGCGGTGTCTTCGATGGAGGACACTGTCATGGCAATTCAGGGGTCATCAGTAAAGGAAGACACGGAGCTATGGCTTACATCTCTGTCTGTGTCAGATATGAGGACGAGGAATAGGATGGAAGCTAGTACTGTGCCATGTGGAACAGAGTTTTTCACCGTAGATGCCTCAGACTTTACCCTGTTTACTATTATTCTTTGTGTTCTGTTTGTTAGGAAGCTATAGATCCATCTACCAACTTTTCCTGTTATTCCTTTATCACGCATTTTGTGCGCTATTACACCGTGGTCGCACTTGTCGAAGGCTTTTGCAAAGTCTGTGTATACTACATCTGCATTTTGTTTATCCTCTATAGCATCCAGGACCTGTCATAGTGATCCAGTAGCTGGGACAGGCAGGAGGAACCTGCTCTAAACCTGTGTTGCCCTGGGTTATATAACTGATGGGTATCTAGGTGGTTGGTGATCTTTCTTCTTAGAACCCTTTCAAAGATTTTTATGATATGTTAGTGCTATCAGTCTGTAGTTCTTTGCAATTGCTTTACTGCCACCTTTGTAGAGTGGGGCTATGTCTGTTGTTTTAGGCGAGTGTGGGATTACCCATGTCCATGCTATCTCTCCATGGAATGCTGAAGGCACGTGACAGGGGCTTCTTGCAGTTCTTGATGACATGGGCATGTCATTTATTGCCTTTTCAAAGTCTTGTGGTGTTAGGATAATATCAGAGATTCTTGAGATGACCAAATTTTGGGTCTCGGTCATGAAGAATTTATTTAGATTGTCGACCCTTAGCCTGGGTAACGGCTCGCTGAACAGTGAGTCGTATTCGGACTTTAGTATCTCATTTCTTTGCTGTCATCTGTGTATATCCCATCTTGCCTAAGCAGGGGCCCAATACTGAATGTTGTTTTACCCTTAGATTTGGCATAAGAGAAGTATTTTTTCAGTTTCCTTTATGGTTTTCAGTTCTTCCTGAGATTATTGTCTCCTGTAAGATTCCTTAAGTTTAAAAGTTCGATATTTGCTATTTCTTTGATCAGTGCCTCCCTTCGTATTTCAGATATATTGGCCCCTCCCAGCAGCTCTGTGATTCTTCGCCTTCATCTTTATAGAGGGCATCTCTCTCTTTCTACTTTATATCTTTTTTTTATGGAATATGCCTTGAGCAGACTTCAAGAGCCACAGAGTTAATTTTTTTCTAGGCAAAGGTTCGGATCCATGTTGTTTAGGATATCTTTCCAGCTTGTTTAATTTAGGACATGGTTTAACTTGTTCCCATTATATGATTTTGTTATTGAAGTTGAATTTTGTGAAGACACTATCATAACTGATCACATGTTGCTGGTCTGGAGCCCTGTGCATACATGTCTGTACCTCAATTATGTTGTGATCTGAGTGAATTGTCTTTATAGTTATCTGTTTACAATAATGTCTTAAGTAATTTTAAGCCAGCCCGTAATGCTATGCATATAAGTCTATTATACCTCTGTATGTATGTTGTGATGAGGTCTCATATTTTCTAGTCTTGTAGGCTCTAATATTTGCTGGTTTAAAGTGAATTTGGTGCAGAGATTTAATAGCTCGTGTGTATGTGAGTTTTCATCTGAGCTGCCTCCTGGGGTGATCTCTGCTAAAATATTATTTGCTACACTCCTCCACTTTAGGTGTCTCAAGTTGAAATCTCCCAGTAGCAAGATGTCTGGCGCAGGACTTGAAGATTTTTCCAAACAGTGGTTAATTTTCAAAAGCTGTTCCTGGAATTGCTCGGAAGTTGCATCCAGAGGCTTGTATACAACCACAATAACCAGGTTTTGATTTTGTCTTTACTGCCAAAACTTCCACTACATCATTGGATTTGTTTAGTAGTTCTGAGCAAATGAGCGACTCTGACGTACAAGCCAATCCTCCTCCCTTGGCGCCTGTTTAGTCTGTCGCATCTAAAAAGGTTATAACCTGGGATCCATATTTCGTTGTTAAAATGATCCTTTATGTTGGCCTCCGTGAAAGCTGCAAACATTGCATTTGACTCCGTGAGCAGTCCCTTGATGTAAGGAATTTTGCTGTTTGTTGATGGCTTTAGACCCTGTATGTTTGCAAAGATAAATGTTGTTATATTAATGAAAGTAGGGGGGGTTTATTTGCTGGTTTTAATATCTGTTGTTATGGAGTGGAAGCCAATGACTGTGCCTCTGCTCCAGAAGTGTTTTCAGTTAATCTAAGATTTCTGTCATTTCTTGCCAGTCTTTTTTCCTTCCTGGCACTAATAAACCTCCTTCTCTGGAGAGGCTATGGCTCCCCTCCTCTTTTGTTTCCTATAATCCAGCTGGTCTGTGTCTTCTTGTTCCCTTTAGATGATGTGCCTGGCAATATACGTTGTAGCATTTTCTTTTATGGAGTAACTAGTGACACATTTTGGGGTGAAATAATTTACAGGAAGGGGAGTTGCACCCTCCTGTTGTCATGTGGATGCGGCATATTTTGGGATGGTCAAAAGTGTATGTCTCACATGTTTTACCAGATATATCATGCCTGCAGATACCCAAGGCATAGAATTTGCATAGATTGGAATTTTGTTTGCTAGGATTTTTTGTGGTTACATTCCCTACTGATGCATTTTTTTTGTTTCCTCACTACCTACCGCCCCTGTATGGACATTAGTGCTTCCACCAGTTTTTACTGGTAATTCCCTGAGTCATCATCCCCTTTTGTTCCATCTCCAGCATTATCGCTACTTTGAACCTCTGTAAATTGAATAACATTGTCTTTACCTGTCTCCACTTGGCGCGTTGTCCTCCTGATCAACACTAGCACCCTCTGGAGCACTGTCTTCCAAGACAGCCCCATCCAACCCACCCATTTTATTTTCCCAGCTGTCATACCAGACTGACATATCTTTCAAGAAGGATATTTTATTGTTGTTCTTATCTTTTAATATAGATTTAATTTCCTCATACAGGTGTATCTCGTTGGGGCAGACCCAAAAACATTTCTCTGATTTTATATCAAAAGTGGTTGCTGGTTTAGTGTTTCTGCATGACCCATGGGACCATTTACCACAGAGATTGCATGCAATCCAGGCATAACTTTGTTACCATTTCTGTAGACTACACAGATTTTCATGGTGGTGGTCATTTACAACACTTTACAACTCTCTGAACTAGCTAGTCTAAAACTACTAAAAATATTTAGTTGTTAGTGTTTAACAGTTCTTATGGATTTTATGTATTATAGTTTCAATTCCATACAACAATCTTCCTTCCTGGTACACTTGAACAGTTCTTCAAGGTAGGCTGGCTAGATAAGCCTACTATAAAAGTAATTTGTTTTATATGTTGGTATGTACACTGTAGTTTGATATTTATGGTATATATACTGCAGTTTACTATGTATGATTGTAGATGAATGGTTCACAGAACCGACACGTTGATAAATTAGACACATGTGCAACTTTTGGGTATCATTATTAAGGAAACGTTTCGCCACACAGTGGCTTCATCAGTCCATACACAGGAGAAGCTTCTCCTGTGTATGGACTGATGAAGCCACTGTGTGGCGAAACGTTTCCTTAATAAAGATACCCAAGAGTTGCACATGTGTCTAATTTATCACTATGTATGATCTCATTTTCCTCCCAGAAAAGGCTTTCTCAAGTTATCGTATAGAAACCAAAACAAGGAAGGGTCTATATGGCATTGACCAAAGGGCACTTGTACGTGCCAATAGTTGCATAAACATTTCCCTACTAATACACCAACCCGAGTTGAAAATCTGAAGCCGATCGGGTGAGGCGTTCTCAAGTTATAAATAAAAACCTCGGAAGAGAAAAAATATATGCAGACATCTACCTAAAGATGCCCCTTCAAGAAAACCTGAAATGTGAATGACTGATTAAAACCAATACCACAATTAGAATATGTAAAAAATAATTATAAACGGCGAATTAGAATATCTAAAATGCATCATAAACGGTGAATAAGTATATCTAAAAATGCGTTATAAACGGTGAATTAGAGTATCTAAAATGCATCATAAACGGTGAATAAGTATATCTAAAAATGCGTTATAAACGGTGAATTAGATTAAAAATGCATTATAAACGTTGATCTAGAATGCAGTGTCACGAACATAACTGTTTTAAGGAATACAAAATTAATTACATCTGAAATTAACAAATTTTAAAATAGCTAAGTTTGACCTGACTTCCCTGCGTCAGGCAGAGGTTTTTCCGTAGACTCATCACTAAGCTGCAAATATTATCTGGCATTTTACAATCTAGTATCAAAGAATATTAAAGGAAGTAAAAGACAAAGTATAAAAACTCTGACCACATTTTTTAGAAAGTTCTTGGAGAGCAGCACTTCCTCAGAGGTACAAACATCAACATCTTGGTTTCAGTTCTGGTTAGCAGTAATCTGAAACCAAGACAACAGTGAACAATAAAATGGTATAAAATACCGACAGGTTGTTTAGGTAAGACACATATGCAACAGTTAGGTATCTTTATTTCGAAACGTTTCGCCTACACAGTAGGCTTCTTCAGTCGAGTACAGCAAAGTTGAAAGAAGCAGAAGATACTTGAAGACGATGTAATCAGTCCATCACCCTTAAAGTTTTGAGGTGGTCAGTCCCTCAGTCTGGAGAAGAGTATTGTTCCATTGTCTGGAATAATATAGAGTTGAAGTAACGAACGAACGAAAGTTCAGGTAAGATCCCAAATGGGATGAGCGGGGAAGACGGGACAGACGAAGAGCAGTGCTGGAGAGGAGTGTTCTTAGTCGTAGAAATAGAGCCAGGGCTTAACCCAGCAGCGAGGCGATCGTGGGACAGATATTGAGAAGAGAAATTCAGGCTCTTCTGTTGGGACTCCGGTGGGGTGAGCGGGAAGGAAGGGACATGCGACGTTTAGAGCTAGAGAGGAGTGTAGAACTGAGTTGAAGTGATAGGATGGAGCCTTATATAGCGCCAGGAGATGAGACGTAGTTCACTAGTGGAGTAAGAATGTAGACACTGAGAGGTCAGGTCCCTCTCAAATCCAGCCTTTCTCACTAGTAGAGGTTGTTGAAGTGGTTCCAAGTCTGTACCAAGATACCCTTGTGTTGCAGTGTCTGTAGGTAGTAGTCGTTTTGATAAGGACCTGCCTCGCATGGGCCAGTGGGCCTTCTGCAGTGTTCCTCCATTCTTATGTTCTTATGTTCTTATATGGGAATCTTATGTTCTAACTTCCTAGCAACTATCAAGAATTAGATTAGCTTACATAATCTTACCTGTTTACCTGTAGAGGTAGACAGGTAGAGTGGTAGTCAATACCACTACTACTACTACTACTACTACTACCACTAGTGAACATCGAAATGGTACCTCACTAGTATTACACCTCACTCTGAGCCTTTATATACCCTCTGTGTCCATGTATTGTTTGTAATGGCTTGATAAAGCTCCTGGAGAGCGAAACGTTGCCACAATAAATGTCACATTAGTTGCACTTGTGTCCTTTTACTTTACATATTGTCGGTAATTCTACCAACTTTATGTTCATGTAACTATATATGCAACTTGGCATTTAATGTTATGAATAAATTAAAATTTCACAATATGGCAATCGGGGAAGGAAATCAGTCGTTTAACAAATAGTGATTCATTTATTTTATATTTTTATTATGTACAGTAAGTGCTCTTATTAAGGTAATCTCCAGCGTGTGTGATTCTTTGCAAAATACAACTGAAAAAAGGTGCATCCAGAATTTAATAGGACATATGATGCAGGCCTTAGATGTTCTATTCACTTCGATTTATTTCAATTGCATTTGCAAATAAATTGCACTATATAGAGGAGTTTTATAAGGGAGCTGATTGTACAAAGCGACAGATGCATAAACCTAGATTTTCAGAACTCCTATAAGGTTTTCAGTTGTGACGGCCCATAGTGCAGACGCATGTGAGAGGTAGGCAGTGTAGACTACAAAAGCCTATAAAAAATACAACAAAATCCTTAGGTATATTGATATATCATCGCTATTTAAATTGGAGACTGTAATATTCAAAGTGTTCGGTGGGTTGGTGGTTTATTAGTGAGGAAACACAAGTATCTCCTGAAATGAGTCTTTGCCAAGTGATGTCACGGTTCTTTAGTTAAAAATCATCTGGTTTACATGTGCTATGCACAGATGATTCACGAAGGGGTTCTGGGGCAGGTGCTGGGAGGAGTCCTAGGCTTGGTGAGGATACAGGAGGAGAGGGCTAGCACACTGCCTTGAGAACACAACACAGTGTATCACAGGTTCTGACGTGGCCGCGGAATGTGACGTGGCTCTCCACCCAACCTTGTCAACGTCATTCCCTCGAGTGACTCACCCCCACTGCCGTGACACCTGTGTTGTGTACGGTGTGTGAGCACCACCACCACCTGTGTTTTGTACGGTGTGTGAGCACCACCACCACCTGTGTTGTGTACGGTGTGTGGGGACAAGCACCTCCACCTGTGTTGTGTATGGTGTGTAAGGACAAGCAAGCACCACCACCTGTGTTGTGTACGGTGTGTGAGGACAAGCACCTCCACCTGTGTTGTGTATGGTGTGTAAGGACAAGCAAGCACCACCACCTGTGTACGCAAAAGACAAAATAAGTTTCTAATTTTCTGTCCATTTTCCATCACTGTAAAAATAATAAAATAAAAGTTATCCCTGCAAACAATGAAACTTCTAGTAGAGTGTGGGAAGGAGTCGTCAGTGGTCACAGTGTGGGAAGGAGTCGTCAGTGGTCACAGTGTGGGAAGGAGTCGTCAGTGGTCACAGTGTGGGAAGGAGTCGTCAGTGGTCACAGTGTGGGAAGGAGTCGTCAGTGGTCACAGTGTGGGAAGGAGTCGTCAGTGGTCACAGTGTGGGAAGGAGTCGTCAGTGGTCACAGTGTGGGAAGGAGTCGTCAGTGGTCACAGTGTGGGAAGGAGTCGTCAGTGGTCACAGTGTGGGAAGGAGTCGTCAGTGAACTGGTCACAAAGAACTTAAACCTTATCCTCTTAACAGGAAATTTCTCGGTCTACATTAAGTTCAGTTATCCTTAATTATACTAGCTTGTTGTCTTTCAATCAGTATAAACCATTTATACCACAACGGCAATAAATCCAACATAGACAGGAAAAAAATTTGACTTGTGGACAGAAAACGGGGATCCAGTGAGCACGTAATAGTCAGTTAATTTCAGCTTAAGATTCGTGAAGTCACCAATTTAACTGACTTAACAACAGTAAAATATTCACTGTTATTAAGAGGGTGGGCTAAAAATAATTGTTGCGACTTACGCTGCACCTTGCACCGTACAACCATGATTTATCATCATTTTCGTTTTTTTTTTATCGTAGTTTCATCTGAATTTTAACGCTCTACTTTCCTTTAATAAAGATTAGTTTATGTTTTTGTTTTTTTTTCTATTTTTATTTTTGATATGGGAGAAACTAAACTAAATCTGTCACAATAACACACGTAATAAAAATGTTATCATTATTGTTAGTTTTCTTTTTATAGTTATACTTTATTTTGAACGCTTCAGATACATGAAAAAAAAATGTGTTTTCTTTGCTTTTCAATAAACTTTCAAGTTCACAAGAAACAGGTGATATCTTAATAAGCAAAATAACCAGTGAAAAAAATAGTTCAATTTCAAGCATTTATTTCTCACATTATGAAGGAGTGTTAAGCGATTTAGTCAGGTCACATGTCAAGAAAACTTTCTTGTTAGGTGAAGGGGAACTTTGTCAACATAGTTTATAATCCTCACAAATTATATTGATTATAAATTAATCTAATTTATATAACCCTGAACTTATATTCACATTTCAGTTAATACTATTTTTTGTGTGCTGCAAGATTCGATTATATTACGTTCAACTGTTGACCTGCTTGATACAACCTTCTCAGCTGTTTCATAGTCAATTGGGTGGTTAAAATCTTTCACATGAATAAACAGACCATTAGACTCTTGTCCAGTTCTAATGCTACATTTATGTTTTTTGTAATCATAATTTAAGATTTACACTTTCAAACTGCTGCTATAGTGACCAGTTCACTCTCACGTTACATAAATCATAATTACAAAGATGGTAAAACTGTTTAGAGTATTTTTTCACATTCCACAATCCATATGCATAATTCGTTCCAAGCTATCAGCAGTGTTGGGAAATTTAGATGGAAGGGGAAACATCCCCACCATTTATGCCGAAAGTGATGCTGGGGTCTTAGGTAAGCACCCTGAGGGAAGGGTTGCTCCCTCCCAGAGAAGAGGCCCCTGCCCCTTAGGCACGAAGCACGCACACCACACCACCGCGTCAAGGTAACCCAGCGTCCAGGTGTCAGCGTAGGAGTCAAGAGGACCAGGAGCTAAGTCAGCATCACAAGGAAAAATACAGATATCTGCCTCGGATGGAAAATATAAAAAGGTGAAACGGGAGTATTAGTGTCAGTCACCTTATCGAAAGTTGAGGTGGAAGGAATGCCATGCTGTCTTCTGACTGTATATTATGAATTAGACACATGTGATAATAGTACTTATGTGTACCCGTGGCTCAATAAACTTACCTATGAGCTCTCTGTCTCAGAGAAGAGACGTACAAGACTTTGTTGTAGCATTATCCACGCTCTTCGTCAGATCCAAGTGAGCTCCCTTCGTAATCCTATAGGAGCTCTCTTTGATCTCGAATTTATCGCCTCGTAAATGACTGATGGCTCCAAGGAACAATATATTTTTGAGTCTACTTATGCACACCATAAACGTTATTATTACTTTACTTCCTAAGACCACCTTTCTTCGCCTTTGGCATTCCTTCCCTCGGTGAAAGCATCGGCAGTTTTCAAAGCAGTTTATAACATTTTATTTTTTTTTTGTTTCACATTCTCTAGTTTAACGATGATCTGAATTGTCTGAAAACTTTTTTTTTGTCTTGCATGAATTATTAAACACGCTATGTTAGTGTTTACACACGTTCACTGATCTTTAGTTTCAACACCAGTTATGCTCGTCGTTCGTTAGTTTTAACTTCCTTTACGTTCACTAATCGTTAGTTTCAACGTCAAGTTGCGTTCATTATTCAGTGTTAACTCAGTTACGTTCACTACTCGTTGGTTTCAAGGTGAGCTGTTCGCTACTCGTTGGTTTCAAGGTGAGTTACATTCACTACTCGTTAGTACAAAATCTCTCGGTTACAGTTTCAAAACCCGTTATTTTTAACTAAGTCAGTAACCGAGTCTCATTATATGATGCATTTATTAGGTCCAGTAAAAAAAAAAAAAAAAGGAAGTAGCTTACTTCTCTGTGTGTTTTTTCCTATGTTCAACTAACATAATTTCTCTGGCGAGATAACATATTTTGCATTTACTTAAGAAGATAAAGGATGCAGAGTAAGCCTTTAAGGTTAACAACGCTGCGCTCTGTATAGAGCTTTATAAAGCGTTATGTATCACCTACCCCTGTTCCTTCTACTTTAATGATCCTAGTGAAGTATCCCCTTTGATCTTTCTCCTCAAGAATCATTTCCCGTTACTCTTGTATACTTGTTATTTACTAGGCATAATTAAGTCCCGTTAGTATCATTGGAGAGTCGTTAACATTCTTTTTTTTTTAATATGTAGACAATTTACTTGAGATATTAGGTAGTTTCAAAAGTCTTTAGTTTCATAACCCCTTATTTCTAGTTACGATATTTTTAAGTCCGATGCGTGAGTTTGTGAGTCTAGCACATCCATCCCTTGAGGTTCTAAACTCTGGGTCTCAGTGCTTGAAGATTATGAAGGTCCCCTGTCTGCCAATCTCTTTAAAACTATTGTTATGAAAAACACCTCATTACTTTATAGTGATCTCGACAGCAGTATACTATGTGAGAGACCTGAACTCTGCTGTTTTCATCCAACTCAATCCCTGTTCTTCTTCCAGCCTTCCTCTAACTCCCATATATGACTACAAAAATATACTATCTCATCTTTGTATTGTAATTAAAGTAACCGCTCTGCTAAATTTAACAACTCTATATTATTGTGATTTTTATCATGAATTAAATGAATAAATTTTAAGTACAGTATAGGTTAAGTTTTTGCCCGAGATGCTATGCATTCTCTGGGTCTTCAGTTCATTGTATACCCTGTGTAGTAATACTGAAATTGAGATTCGTACCTGCGTTTGTATTTGACCAACATTAATAACCTCCACACGTGTTATAGCGAATTGTCTTACCAAAACTCCCAGCAAATTGTTCTTGCAAAAGTTCTACTATTAGTTATAAGTAGTCGAGTCTAGTTATCTGTTATTTTAAGGCTGCCCGAAATACTCTGCATAACCAGGAGATTTCAGTGAATTATGTCATTAAAGTTACCTTTTCTGTACCGACTATAAATCATTCTTTATAGAAATAAATTTTATATTATTTTATTTTAAAGCATATGAGTTTGGAAGTCCAGGAAGTGTTGTCACAGTAAGGGTAGCAGCCACGAGTGTTGTCACAGTAAGGGTAGCAGCCACGAGTGTTGTCACAGTAAGGGTAGCAGCCACGAGTGTTGTCACAGTAAGGGTAGCAGCCACGAGTGTTGTCACAGTAAGGGTAGCAGCCACGAGTGTCACAGTAAGGGTAGCAGCCACGAGTGTTGTCACAGTAAGGGTAGCAGCCACGAGTGTTGTCACAGTAAGGGTAGCAGCCACGAGTATTGTCACAGTAAGGGTAGCAGCCACGAGTGTTGTCACAGTAAGGGTAGCAGCCACGAGTGTTGTCACAGTAAGGGTAGCAGCCACGAGTGTTGTCACAGTAAGGGTAGCAGCCACGAGTGTTGTCACAGTAAGGGTAGCAGCCACGAGTGTTGTCACAGTAATGGTAGCAGCCACGAGTATTGTCACAGTAAGGGTAGCAGCCACGAGTATTGTCACAGTAAGGGTAGCAGCCACAAGTATTGTCACAGTAAGGGTAGCAGCCACAAGTATTGTCACAGTAAGGGTAGCAGCCACGAGTATTGTCACAGTAAGGGTAGCAGCCACAAGTATTGTCACAGTAAGGGTAGCAGCCACAAGTATTGTCACAGTAAGGGTAGCAGCCACAAGTATTGTCACAGTAAGGGTAGCAGCCACGAGTATTGTCACAGTAAGGGTAGCAGCCACGAGTATTGTCACAGTAAGGGTAGCAGCCACGAGTATTGTCACAGTAAGGGTAGCAGCCACAAGTATTGTCACAGTAAGGGTAGCAGCCACGAGTATTGTCACTGTAAGGGTAGCAGCCACAAGTATTGTCACAGTAAGGGTAGCAGCCACAAGTATTGTCACAGTAAGGGTAGCAGCCACAAGTATTGTCACAGTAAGGGTAGCAGCCACAAGTATTGTCACAGTAAGGGTAGCAGCCACGAGTATTGTCACAGTAAGGGTAGCAGCCACGAGTATTGTCACAGTAAGGGTAGCAGCCACGAGTATTGTCACAGTAAGGGTAGCAGCCACAAGTATTGTCACAGTAAGGGTAGCAGCCACAAGTATTGTCACAGTAAGGGTAGCAGCCACGAGTATTGTCACAGTAAGGGTAGCAGCCACGAGTATTGTCACAGTAAGGGTAGCAGCCACAAGTATTGTCACAGTAAGGGTAGCAGCCACGAGTATTGTCACAGTAAGGGTAGCAGCCACGAGTATTGTCACAGTAAGGGTAGCAGCCACAAGTATTGTCACAGTAAGGGTAGCAGCCACAAGTATTGTCACAGTAAGGGTAGCAGCCACGAGTATTGTCACAGTAAGGGTAGCAGTCACATGTATTGTCACAGTAAGGGTAGCAGCCACAAGTATTGTCACAGTAAGGGTAGCAGCCACAAGTATTGTCACAGTAAGGGTAGCAGCCACGAGTATTGTCACAGTAAGGGTAGCAGCCACGAGTATTGTCACAGTAAGGGTAGCAGCCACAAGTATTGTCACAGTAAGGGTAGCAGCCACGAGTATTGTCACAGTAAGGGTAGCAGCCACAAGTATTGTCACAGTAAGGGTAGCAGCCACGAGTATTGTCACAGTAAGGGTAGCAGCCACGAGTATTGTCACAGTAAGAGTAGCAGCCACGAGTATTGTCACAGTAAGGGTAGCAGCCACAAGTATTGTCACAGTAAGGGTAGCAGCCACGAGTATTGTCACAGTAAGGGTAGCAGCCACGAGTATTGTCACAGTAAGAGTAGCAGCAACGAGTATTGTCACAGTATGGGTAGCAGCCACGAGTATTGTCACAGTAAGGGTAGCAGCCACGAATATTGTCACAGTAAGGGTAGCAGCCACAAGTATTGTCACAGTAAGGGTAGCAGCCACAAGTATTGTCACAGTAAGGGTAGCAGCCACGAGTATTGTCACAGTAAGGGTAGCAGCCACAAGTATTGTCAAAGTAAGGGTAGCAGCCACAAGTATTGTCACAGTAAGGGTAGCAGCCACAGGTATTGTCACAGTAAGGGTAGCAGCCACAGGTGTTGTCACTGTTAGGGTAGCAGCCACGAGTATTGTCACAGTAAGGGTAGCAGCCACGAATATTGTCACAGTAAGGGTAGCAGCCACAAGTATTGTCACAGTAAGGGTAGCAGCCACAAGTATTGTCACAGTAAGGGTAGCAGCCACGAGTATTGTCACAGTAAGGGTAGCAGCCACAAGTATTGTCAAAGTAAGGGTAGCAGCCACAAGTATTGTCACAGTAAGGGTAGCAGCCACAGGTATTGTCACAGTAAGGGTAGCAGCCACAGGTGTTGTCACTGTAAGGGTAGCAGCAACAAGTATTGTCACAGTAAGGGTAGCAGCCACGAGTATTGTCACAGTAAGGGTAGCAGCCACAAGTATTGTCACAGTAAGGGTAGCAGCCACAAGTATTGTCACAGTAAGGGTAGCAGCCACAAGTATTGTCACAGTAAGGGTAGCAGCCACGAGTATTGTCACAGTAAGGGTAGCAGCCACAGGTATTGTCACAGTAAGGGTAGCAGCCACAAGTATTGTCACAGTAAGGGTAGCAGCCACAAGTATTGTCAAAGTAAGGGTAGCAGCCACAAGTATTGTCACAGTAAGGGTAGCAGCCACAGGTATTGTCACAGTAAGGGTAGCAGCCACAGGTGTTGTCACTGTAAGGGTAGCAGCAACAAGTATTGTCACAGTAAGGGTAGCAGCCACAGGTATTGTCACAGTAAGGGTAACAGCCACAGGTGTTGTCACTGTTAGGGTAGCAGCCACGAGTATTGTCACAGTAAGGGTAGCAGTCAGAAGTGTTGTCACAATAAGGGTAGCAGTCAGAGGTGTTGTCACTGTAAGGGTAGCAACCACAGGTGTTGTAACTGTAAGGATAGCAGCCACAGGTGTTGTCACTGTAAGGGTAGCAGCCACAGGTGTTGTCAATGTTAGGGTAGCAGCCACAGGTGTTGTCACTGTTAGGGTAACAGCCATAGGTGTTGTCACTGTAAGGGTAGCAGCCACAGGTGTTGTCACTGTAAGTGTAGCAGCCACAGGTGTTGTCACTGTAAGTGTAGCAGCCACAGGTGTTGTCACTGTAAGTGTAGCAGCCACAGGTGTAGTCACTGTAAGTGTAGCAGCCACAGGTGTTGTCACTGTAAGGGTAGCAGTCGCCTACTGGTTTAGGTTCCATGCAGGCAACACCCCTCCCGCCACCTCCTCCCAGGGAGGTACTGCGACTGTACACCGGGTGTAGATCAACACTGCGACAAGCGTCACCTTACAACAGCCTGTGTGAGCGTCAAAGCTGAGCTTTGACACACACGCGGAATAAAGGGTAAACGTGGGCCTCACGTGTCAGCTTCCAAGAACTAGGCTGCTCCTTGCTTCTGGACACCCGCCGTAACAGCGCCCTCCAGCAGCCTCTCTTCTCCTGAACTTAGAGTAAGAACAATAAGATAAATCCATCTTTGCACACATTATTTTGCTTTCGACTTCCTTCTTTTCCAGAGGCGACCAGAATGGCTTGGCCTTACTTTTATTTTGGTAATAGAATTCTGTTGAGGAATACGACATTTTTGTCGTGTTGCAAATGCGTTTGGATTTTTTGTGAATTAGTCGTTGGTAGGAAAAATGTGTAGAGCAAACAGGTGGGCGAGGCTGAGCGGGCAGGAGCGAGGAGCCCAAGGGCTCCAGGACAGCCAATTAGTGAGAAGGGACGAAGGTATTGTGCTGGATTGTACTCGAGACTCTCAGGTAAACTTGCCAAGCAAACTCGTCAAGTAAACTAGTGCAGGATTGCCCCCCACTTGCCGTCCGCTGGTCACTCTGGCCGCTCTCCTGCCTCCGCCTTCACCAAGCCGCCAAAGCCGCCCTTCGCTGCCTCCGCTGTAATTTACCGTCATATTTCCTTTTCTTGGCGAACTCTAGGCAGGTTGTTGGCCCTTACCGCTCCCTGCTATAATGGTGAAGACCCGGTGATGGGAGGGCCAGCTGCCTGAAGCCAGACGCTCCCACACACACACTCGAGTGCTCACTCGCTTTTGCACAAGTCCGGGCCCTCATACATGTGATTTCATTAAGCAAACAGCCAGTGTGAGGCCGTGACAACAGACGTTAGGGATAGCAGGGCTCTGGACACTGGTGATCGGTGTCCCTCCCACGGCACCAGCACACACGCCCACCAGCGCACACGCCCACCAGCGCACACGCCCACCAGCACACACGCTCACCAACACACGCCCAGCACCCGCTCATCAGCACACGTAAGCCAATAAACACGCCCTCCAGCACCCACCCAACAGCTCACACCCACCTCACAAACCCATCAGTACCGATTCAGGAAAAGGCTACAAATGAACCTGGGCAAATTGTAGGATTAGTCAGACAAGTGGCTATTGGAATTCAACCCCAGTAAATGCAAGGTTATGAAAATTGGGAAAGGGGTAAGAAGAACGGACACTGAGTATAGCCTCAGGAAAATAGGATGCCAACCTTATTCAAGGAAAATGCCTTTGGGTAAGCATGGTGCCAAGCACATCGCCCCTGAGACGAGCGTTCGTTTAATAAATCTAAGACTAGCTGTTAGAAATCTTAACAAAGAGTCATTCATGGCCTTATATATGACATATCAGGGACCCTTCTTGGAGATAGCAGCTTCAGCATGTGGCACTCTTCTGATAAAGCATATTAAGAAACTGGAGAAAGTGCAGAGGAATACATTGAGAAGAGACTTGTTTCAGAGCTAAGGGAAATAGCCTATGAGGGAGCTGACGATATTAGATAGAAGAATCAGGGGAGACGTGATAACGACGTACAAAATACTTAGATGATTTGATAGGGCGAACAAGGATAGGCTATTACAGAGGCGGGTAACGAACATTAGAGCACAGTAGGAAGCTAAAGACACAGATGAGTCACAGGGATATCAGGTGTTATTTAGCTTTGAAAGTGGTCAGGGAGTGGAATGACCTGCAAGAAGAATTAATGAGAGGAGGCTGTATGCATAGTTATAAGAATAAGTATGAGAGGGCCCACGAGGCTGAGAGAGAGTAAACCTAGCAAGTGGCAAGAGGCAGGTCCACAGCACCAGCAGCCGAGTGAACATTAAAATGGTATAAAATACCGACAGATTGTTAGGTAAGATATTGTTTCAGACAACGGAACAATGCTCTTCTCCAGACTGAGGGACTGACCACCTCAAAACTTTAAGGGTGATGGACTGATTACATCGTCTTCAAGTATCTTCTGCTTCTATCAACTTTTCTGTACTCGACTGAAGAAGCCTACTGTGTAGGCGAAACGTTTCGAAATAAAGATACCTAACTGTTGCATATGTGTCTTACCTAACAACCAGCAGCCGAGACTCGACGCCGGTAACCACATACATGCGAATATTATTACGTGAACACACACGCGCGGTTGCACACACACACACACACACAAAAAAAAAAACACACACACACAGTCCTGGGACCAGTGCTATTCTTGGTATAAGTGAACGCTATGATGGAAGGGATAGACTCAGATGTGTCCCTGTTTACAGATGATGTGAAGTTAATGAGGAGAATTAAATCAGACGCTGACCAGACAGGTCTACAAAAAGACCTGGACAGCCTGGACGCGTGGTCCAGCAACTGGCTCCTAGAATTTAACCCCGCCAAATGCAAAGTCATGAAGATCGGAGAAGGGCAAAGAAGACCGCAGACAGAGTATAGGCTAGGCGGCCAAAGACTGCAAACTTCACTCAAGGAGAAAGATCTAGGGGTGAGTATAATACCGAGTACGTCGCCAGAAGCACACATTAACCAGATAACAGCTGCGGCATATGGGCGCTTGGCAAACCTGAGAATAGCGTTCCAGTACCTCAGTAAGGAATCGTTCAAGACTTTATACACTGTATACGTCAGGCCCATGCTTGAGTACGTAGCACCGGCTTGGAACCCACAGCCGGTCAAACACGTCAGGAAATTAGAGAAAGTGCAAATGTTTGCAACAAAGCTGGTTCCAGAGCTAAGGGGAATGTCCTACGACGAAAGGTTAAGGGAAATCGGTCTGACAACACTGGAGGACAGGAGGGTCAGGGGAGACATGATAACGACATACAAAATACTGCGTGGAATAGACGAGGTGGACAAAGACATGATGTTCCAGAGATGGGACACAGAAGCAAGGGGTCACAATTGGAAGCTGAAGACTCAGATGAGTCAAAGGGATGTTAGGAAGTATTTCTTCAGCTACAGAGTTGTTAGGAAGTGGAATAGTTTGGCAAGCGAGGTAGTGGAGGCAGGAGCCATACATAGTTTTTAAGACGAGGTATGATAAAGCTCATGGAGCAGGGAGAGGGAGGACCCAGTAGCGGTCAGTGAAGAGGCGGGACCAGGAGCTGTGTCTCGACCCCTGCAACCACAATTAGGTGAGTACAATTAGGTGAGTACACACACACACACACACACACACACACGATAAAGCTTATACAGCAGGGAGTGGACCTAGCAGCGACCAGCGAAGAGGCGGGGCCAGGAGCTGTGAAACGACCCCTGCAACCACAGGTAGGTGACAGTACACAATAGGTGACTACAAATAGGTGAGTATACACACACACAAGGGGTGAATGTGTAGGTGCTCTGCCCACCCATGACAGCAAGAGCGCCTCATTACGTGTATAACCCTCAAAATACGAAGGATTCACAGAAGCTCCCAGGAGATAGGCGAGCACTGCCACGTACTCTGGCTCAGAGGACGATACTCAGGTCCTGGGTCACCCTGGGTGCTGGATGGAGGCGGCAAGGAACTGCCGACGGTGGGACGGTGGGAGGAGATACAACGGGAGGACGGTGGGACGGGGTGGACGACGGGAGACGAGCGGTGAGGAGGATGAACAATAGGGTGTTGGGAAGGGAAGGGAAGGAAGGAACAACTGGTGATGTTTACATTATTATAACCTACCTTCCATATCTGGCAACTGTGAGAAGAACATATATTCTCCAGATTTAGTGAGCAGTGAACACAGTTTAAAAGCTTTTATAACCGAGGTAAAATGTTGGCTCTCTATATCATAACAGCTACATATATAGCAACAAACCCGGTCGGTATGTGTGTATGTGAGGAGAGGAGGGGATGGGATGGGATGGGATGGGATTGGATGGGATGGGATAGCGTGTCTGATGAGTATAGGCATTTTTTTGTGTCCAAATACAATACAAATAAAAGGGTGACGACACATTGGCAGTTTGCCCAAGGATCTTCTCTCCTTTTTTCTTCACACAAGAGGCCTCGCTGGCCATCTTTTTATAAGCAGCCACACTCACGCTTCTGTTTAAATTAAATATAGAATTAAAATATTAGTGTGATTTTTATCGTCACGAACAAAGATGCTTGGCCGTGTGTGTGTACTCATCTAATTGTGGTTGCAGGGATCGAGACTCAGCTCCTGGCCCCGCCTCTTCACTGATCGCTACTAGGTCCTCTCTCTCTCTCTCTCTCTCTCTCTCTCTCTCTCTCTCTCTCTCTCTCTCTCTCTCTGCTTCCTGAGATTTGTCATACCTCGTCTTAAAACTATGTATGGTTCCTGCCTCCACTACATCACTTACACAAATAACCCGCACATAAAAGAGAGAAGCTTACGACGACGTTACGTTTCGTTTCGGTCACAGTGTGACTTTGTCAATGGTCCAAGTCGGACCGAAACGTCGTCGTAAGCTTCTCTCTTTTATGTGCGGGTTATTTGTGTATCGTTCCAGTCACGGTATTGTGCCTTTTTGTTATTTACTACTTCACTTGCTAGGCTATTCCACTTCCTGACGACTCTGTGACTGAAGAAATACTTCCTAAAATCCCTCTGACTCGTCTGAGTCTTCAGCTTCCAATTGTGACCCCTTGTTTTTGTGTCCCATCTCAGGAACATAATGTCTCTGTCCACCTTATCTATTCCACGCAGTATTTTGTATGTCGTTATCATGTCTCCCCTGACCCTCCTGTCCTCCAGTGTCGTCAGTCCGATTTCCCTCAACCTTTCTTCGTAGGACATTCCCCTGAGCTCCGGAACTAGCCTTGTTGCAAACCTTTGTACTTTCTCTAATTTCTTGACGTGATTGACCAGGTGTGGGTTCCAAACTGTGCTGCATACTCCAGTATGGGCCTGACGTACAGTGTACAGTGTCTTGAATAATTCCTTACTAAGGTATCGGAACGCTATTCTCAGGTTAGCCAGGCGCCCATATGCTGCAGCAGTTATCTGGTTAATGTGTGCCTCCGGAGACATGCTCGGTGTTACGGTCATCCCAAGATCTTTCTCCTTGAGTGAGGTTTGCAGTCTTTGTCCACCTAGCCTATACTCTGTCTGCGGTCTTCTTTGCCCTTCCCCAGTCTTCAAGACTTTGTATTTGGCAAGGTTGAATCCGAGAAGCCAGTTGCTGGACCACGTGTCCAGCCTGTCCAGGTCTCTTTGTAGTCGAGACTGATCCTCGTCTGATTTAATTCTTCTCATTAACTTCGGATCATCCGCGAACAGGGACACTTCAGAGTCTATCCCTTCCATCATGTCATTCACATATATCAAAAATAGCACTGGTCCTAGGACTGACCCCTGTGGGACCCCGCTTGTCACAGGCGCCCTCTGTGATACCTCATCACGTACCATGACTCGTTGTTGCCTCCCTGTCAGGTATTCTCTGATCCATTGCAGTGCCCTTCCTGTTATACGCGCCTGATCCTCCAGCTTCTGCACTAATCTCTTGTGGGGAACTGTGTCGAAGGCCTTCCTGCAGTCCAGGAAAATACAATCAACCCACCCCTCTCTCTCGTGTCTTACTTCTGTTACCTTGTCACAAAACTCCAAAAGGTTTATAACACAGGATTTGCCTTCCATGAATCCGTGCTGGTTGTCGTGTATGTGTACTCACCTAATTGTACTCACCTAATTGTGGTTGCAGGGGTCGAGACTCAGCTCCTGGCCCCGCCTCTTCACTGATCGCTACTAGGTCCTCTCCCTCTCTGCTTCCTGAGCTTTGTCATACCTCTTCTTAAAACTATGTATGGTTCCTGCCTCCACTACTTCACTTGCTAGGCTATTCCACTTCCTGACGACTCTATGACTGAAGAAATACTTCCTAACGTCCCTGTGACTCGTCTGAGTCTTCAGCTTCCAATTGTGACCCCTTGTTTCTGTGTCCCATCTCTGGAACATCCTGTCTCTGTCCACCTTGTCTATTCCCCGAAGTATCTTGTATGTCATTATCATGTCTCCCCTGACCCTTCTGTCCTCCAGTGTTGTCAGTCCGATTTCCTTCAACCTTTCCTCGTACGACATTCCCCTGAGCTCTGGAACTAGCCTTGTTGCAAACCTTTGTACTTTCTCTAACTTCCTGACGTGCTTGACCAGGTGTGGGTTCCAGACTGGTGCTGCATACTCCAGTATGGGCCTAACATACACAGTGTACAGTGTCTTGAACGATGTGTGTATGTGCGTGTGTGTGTGTGTGTGTATGTGTGTATGTGTGTGTGTGTGTACACTTACCTATTTGTACTCACCAATTAGTGGTTGCAGGGGTCGAATTTCAGCTCCTGGCTCTCTTCTCTTAACTTGCCACTCTCCAGGTTTAACCCCTCATAGCCTCGTGGGCCTAGTGTACCTCCTCTTAGAACTATGTCTGTTTCCACCACTTCCTCACCATGATCATTCCACTTTCCTACCACTCTGACATTGAAGAAATACATCCTAACATCCCTGTGGCTCGTTTGTGTCTTGAACTTCCAGGCGTGTCCCTCGGATTTCCGTTTCTCGCTTCTCAAACAGTCTAAGTGTACCCTATCAATTTCCCTGAGTACTTTGCATGCTGTTATCATGTCTCCCCTGGTTCTGTCCTCCAATGTCGTTAGAATATTTTCCGTTACTCTCTCCACGTGGTTCTTGCCTCTTAGCTCTGGAAAGCCTTGTTGCATACTGCTACATTTTTTTTTTAGTTTCTTAACATGCATTTTCATACTGGTGCTGCGTAATCCAAGACGGACCTGACCAGTGTTGTATGAAGGACCTGGAAAGACTGTAGAGATTCCTGAAGGCTTCTCTTCGATTTCCAGATGAGCAGTTTGTCCCTGTCTACCCTATCAATTGGTCTCAGTATTTTGAACGTCATTATCCTGTCACCCTGGTTCTTCTGTCCTCCAATGTCGTGAGGTTTAGCTTCTTTGGTCTCCTCATAGTTCATACCCATTAACCCTGTGACTGGTCTTGTTGTTAACTTCGGCACTGTTTCCCCTACTTCTTGCCATGCTTTATCTAGTGTGGGTTCCATTCTGGTTCTGCATACTCCATGTTAGTTTTAGCATATGCCGTGTTGTGAATGACTCCTTGTTAAGATTCCTGAAAGTTGATCTTGGATTTGCCAGATGCGTGTTTGCTGGGGAGGCAATCTGGTTGATGTATACACTTGTCACACTTGCCCATTTCGACACCTCTTCCTGGAAAATAACTAGTTGTTTAATTCCTGTTAAGCATTGCTTGATCTACTGTACTGTCTTCCCTGTTATTCCTGCTTGCTCCTCTAATTTTTATCCCACTCTTTTGTATGGTACTGTATCGAACGCCTCATACTGTCCAAAAATATGCACGCCATCCATTCCGCTCTCTCATGTCTCACGTCCACTTAATTAAGAACATAAGAAAGAAGGAACACTGCAACAGGCCTACTGGCCCATGCGAGGCAGGTCCAAGTCTCCTACAGGCTTAAGCCAATGCCCCAACCTAGTCAGGTCAGGTCACATTCACCAAAGGAACACGGGAACTGATCTAGTAGTACAAGCTAATTAGGTCCAACTCACACCCACCCACACCCACTCATGTATTTATCTAACCTACCTTTAAAACTACACAACGTTTTAGCCTCTATAACTGTACTTGGGAGTTTGTTCCACTCATCCACAACTCTATTACCAAACCAGTACTTTCCTATATCCTTCCTGAATCTGAATTTTTCCAACTTAAAACCATTGCTACGAGTCCTGTCTAGGTTAGATATTTTCAGCACGTTATTTACATCCCCTTTATTTATTCCTGTCTTCCATTTATACACCTCAATCATATCCCCCCTGGTTCTACGCCTTTCTAGAGAGTGCAGATTCAGAGCCCTCAGTCTATCCTCACAGGGAAGATTTCTGATATATGGGATCAACTTTGTCATCCTCCTATGTATGTTTTCCAGAGCATTTATATCCATTCTGTAATACGGTGACCAAAACTGTGCAACATAATCTAAATGAGGCCTAACCAAGGATATATAGAGTTGAAGAACAACCTGAGGACTCCTATTATTTATACCTCTTGATATGAAGCCAAGGATTCTGTTAGCTTTATTGCGAACACTTATGCACTGTTGTCCTGGTTTCAGATTACTGCTAACCAGAACTCCTAAATCTTTTTTGCAATCCGTAATATTAAGATCTACATTATTTAGTTTATATGTGGCATGATTATTTTCCTGTCCAACATTTAGAACTTTGCATTTGTCTATATTAAACTGCATCTGCCACTTCTCCGACCACTGCATCAGTCTATTCAAATCATCCTGGAGTGCTCTAATGTCCTCGTCAGAATGAATTCGACGGCCTATTTTGGTGTCATCGGCAAACTTGCTTATGACGTTCTTTATGCCCTCATCAATGTCGTTTATGTAGATTGTGAACAACAGGGGGCCCAACACTGACCCCTGTGGAACACCGCTCGTGACGCTTCCCCACTCTGATTTCTCCCCATTTATGCAAACTCTCTGCTGCCTATTTGTCAACCATGCCTCTATCCAGGAAAAAATTTCTTCTCCTAGTCCATGTGCCTTAATTTTCCTCAATAGTCTCTGATGTGGGACCCTGTCAAAAGCCTTACTGAAGTCCATATACACAATATCATATTCATTACCATGATCTACCTCCTCAAACACCTTAGTGAAAAAAGTTAATAAATTCGTAAGGCAGGAACGCCCCTTTGTAAAGCCATGCTGAGATTCGTTGATTAATTTATGCTTTTCAAGGTGGCTATGAACTGCCTCGGCAATTATTGATTCCATAAATTTTCCCACTATAGAGGTTAGGCTTATTGGTCTATAGTTCGAAGCTAAGGACCTGTCACCTGCTTTGAAAATAGGTATCACATTTGCCATTTTCCACTTATCTGGCACCATGCCAGTCTGTAGTGATATGTTGAAAAGATTACCCAGAGGTTTGCTAAGCTCCTCTTTACATTCCTTTAGAACCCTTGCATACAGTTCATCAGGGCCTGGGGATTTGTTAGGTTTTAATTTATCTATTTGCCTAAGGACCATGTCACTTGTGCCCCTAATCGTGCATAGTTTATCATCATCCTGTTCTACATAATTTATTATTTCTGGAATATCGCTAGTATCTTCCTGTGTAAAAACTGAGAGGAAGTATATGTTAAAAATTCTACACATTTACTTATCACTGTCCATGAGCTGACCCAAGTAACTTTTGAGTGGGCCTATCTTGTCCCTGATCTTACTTCTGTATACCTGAAAGAATCCTTTTGTGTTAGTCTTCGATTCTCTTGCAACTTTAACCTCATAATCTCTTTTTGCTTTTCTTATTCCCTTTTTTATTTTTATCTTTAACTGAATATATTTTCTTAATTGCACCTCTCCTCTTTTGATTTGCCTATATATGCCTCTCTTTTGACCACTGAGATATTTTAATCTATTGTTCATCCATTTAGGATCATTTTTGCTTGATCTGATTTCCCTATTTGGAACATAAGTTGTCTGAGCAGCTAGAACTATGCCCTGGAAAACGTCATATCGGCAATCATCACCACCTACCTGACGCATAGTCAGGTCATTCCAGTTCAGCCTACCCAAGTAATTTTTCAGTCCTATGAAATCAGCCAAGTGGAAGTCAGGGACAGAGACTTGATTGCCATTATTAGAGGAATTCCATGTTATATTAAAACTGAGTGATTTGTGATCACTTTCCCGAAGCTTATCATTAACCTCAAGATTATTAATTAGCGTTTCCCTGCTGGCAAGAACCAAGTCAAGCAGGTTATTTCCTCTAGTTGGCTCTGTCACAAACTGTTTTAAAAAACATTCCTGAATCGTATCAAGAAAGTCACTTGACTCTAAATTTCCTGTCAGATTGCTCCAGTCATAAATTGATTAATGAATCTCAGCACGGTTTTACCAAGGGGCGTTCCTGTCTTACGAATTTACTTTCTTCACTAAGGTGTTTGAGGAGGTAGATCATGGTAATGAATATGATATCGTGTATATGGACTTCAGTAAGGCTTTCGATAGAGTTCCACATCAGAGGCTATTGAGGAAACTTAAGGCACACGGAATAGGAGAGATTTTTTCCTGGGTAGAGGGATGGTTGACAAATAGGCAGCAGAGAGTTTGCATCAATGGGGAGAAATCAGAATGGGGGCACGTCACAAGCGGTGTTCCACAGGGGTCAGTGTTGGGTCCCTTGTTGTTCACAATCTACATAAACGACATAGATGAGGGAATAAATAGCGACATGAGCAAATTTGCTGATGACACCAAAACAGGCCGTCCAATTCATTCTAATGAGGACATTAGTGCACTCCAGGATGATTTGAATAGAGTGATGCAGTAGTTGGAGAAGTAGCAGATGCAGTTTAATATAGACAAATGCAAAATTCTAAATGTTGGCAGGAAAATAACCATGCCACATATAAAATAAATAATGTAGATCTTAATTTTATGGATTGTGAAAAGTATTTAGGAGTTCTGGTTAGCAGTAATCTGAAACCAAGACGACAGTGCATAAGTGTTCGCAATAAAGCTAACAGAATCCTTGGCTTCATATCAAGAAGTATAAATAATAGAAGTCTTCAGGTTGTTCTTCAACTCTATATATCTTTGGTTAGGCCTCATTTAGATTATGCCTCACAGGTCTGGTCACCGTATTACAGAATGGATATAAATGCACTGGAAAACGTACAAAGGAGGGTGACAAAGTTGATCCCATGTATCAGAAATCTTCCCTATGAGGATAGACTGAGGTCCCTGAATCTGCACTCTCTAGAAAGGCGTAGAATTAGGGGGGGGGATATGATTGATGTGTATAAATGGAAAACAGGAATTAATAAAGGGGATGTAAATAGCGTGATAAAAATATCTAGCCTAGACAGGACTCGCAGCAATGGTTTTAAATTGGAAAAATTCAGATTCAGGAAGGATATAGGAAAGCACTGGTTTGGTAATAGAGTTGTGGATGAGTGGAACAAACTCCCGAGTACCGTCATAGAAGCTAAGACCTTGTGTAGTTTTAAAAACAAGTTGGATAAATACATGAGTGGGTGTGGGTGGGTGTGAGTTGGACCTAAGTGACGTGTCTGACCTCACAAGGTCAGTGAGGTCAGACGGTCAGTGAGCTTAAGGTCACTAGGTCAGTGAGCCTAAGCCTGTAGGGGAATTGGACCTGCCCCGCATAGGCCAGTAGGCCTGTTGCAATGTTCCTTCTTTCTTGTGTTCTTATGTGTGTGTGTATATATATATATATATATATATATATATATATATATATATATATATATATATATTTTATTTTTTAACACACCAGCCGTATCCCACCGAGGCGGGGTGGCCCAAAAGGAAAAACAAAAGTTTCTCCTTTCACATTTAGTAATATATACAGGAGAAGGGGTTACTAGCCCCTTGCTCCTGGCATTTTAGTCGCCTCTTACAACACGCATAGCTTACGGAGGAAGAATTCTGTTCCACTTCCCCATGGAGATAAGAGGAAATAAACAAGAACAAGAGCTAGTAAGAAAATAGAAGAAAACCCAGAGGGGTGTGTATACATATGCTTGTACATGTATGTGTAGTGTGACCTAAGTGTAAGCAGAAGTAGCAAGACGTACCTGAAACCTTGCATGTTTATGAGACAGAAAAAACACCAGCAATCCTACCATCGTGTAAAACAATTACAGGCTTACGTTTTACACTCACTTGGCAGGACGGTAGTACCTCCCTGGGCGGTTGCTGTCTACCAACCTACTACCTACATATATATATATATATATATATATATATATATATATATATATATATATATATATATATATATATATATATATATATATAGTTTTGTGTCATTCCAATACACGTGTGCTAGATGTGTTAAGTGCTGCGGGTTTGGAGTTAACAAGTAGTACAGGGTTGGTAACTCTCGAGACGACTGTGGGCCCAGTGAATGACCTTGAAAATTGCACTGCGACCTGCAGGCCACTACACCCATATTGCCTGTGTCTAGCGAGGTGAATATCCCTTCCTTGTCCCTTCTCCTTCCTCGATTTGGAACTCAGCCGTTCGCCTCTATTTGCTTGTGGTCTAGAGGCGTTTTTTTTTTTTTTTTTTTTTTTTTTTTTTTTTTTTCCTTTTTTTTTTTTTTGCCAGACCACATGGGTGCTTGAGTGCCCGTGTCCTCTGTGCCGCACTCCGCTCATCTTGCGAGTGTCTCCTGTGTGCCTGCCTGCCTGCTGCAAGCAGGTGTCCGGGTGGTTGGCGCGGGCTTGGCGAGCACAGTCAAGCAAGCTTGAGGGCAGCACTAAAAGCTAGCCAGAACAAGCTAAGGCAGCCTGCAGTTATAGCTGTCCTAGGGCCCAGCATGTTTGTGTATACGTTCTGCAGTGCTGCTGGCATACCAGTTTTTCCTGTAGTGGCTTGAGAACAATTTGACGAGCATTGCAGTACTGACATTTTAAGTGGGACATGCCAGAGGTTCACTTATAAACATAGTAAGCTTGTGGTGATTGGCTTGTACACAGTGAACATTCATCTGTCATACGTGTGCTAGAAGTGTTAAGTGCTGCTTTCCCCAACAGTTAATTGTAATTTGTAAGCCTGTATTAAGACTTTAAAAGGCTCAGAGTGTACTTCAGTGTAGTGACTCCTTACATTTGATAAATCAGTGTAATACATGCTCTGCTCAGTGTAACTGAACTATTAAATACGGTTACATAATTAAGTTGCTTGTCCTAGTGTCATTGCTGTGTTTTCTAATACATTTTCTCGTTCAGACTGAAACTTTACTGCTAAATTCCCAGTAATATTTCAAATTGCAGTGTTCATCTGTGGTGTGAGTGTGTAACTTATGCTTTGTATTTTTACTGTGAACAAGCTTACTGCTGCATAATGTTCAGTTTCATGAATACTTTCTCTCTTGAGTAATTCGGTTACCTTTCAACTGTGTTAAGCAAGAGTCAGCCTGTTAACATCTATGTTCCTTGCCATCTCATCTAGTGGGTCTAGCGCCTAGTTAAAATTGTAATAGTAACAATTTGCAATCATTATACTTCTAGTTATACATTGTGTAAATTGTTTTAGACTATTTGATCAACTGGATTGTAGTGTTTAACTTTTGATACACCAATTTAATGACTGCAGACACGCACTGACACATAATAAACACATTAAAACGCTGGTAACTCCAGAAGCTGGGCCTAGTGTGTGACCTTGAGAAGTTGAGTGTGTTTATTACGACCAGCGGTGTACCACTCTCACCTATATTCACATCAACAAAAGTGTATTCTAAGTGATAAAGTGTACACTTGGTGTACTTGGTAACACTTGTCATACATAGTAACGCGTGTGTAAGTGAGATTGTTTAGGTACTGGTTCATCTATCTACAGCTGCACACTTATGCTTGCATACATGTATAACATAGTAACGTGTGAGTTACCCAGGATGGACCAAGGAAGTCAACCAGAGTGATTTATCTCATTGTCATTGTAACATTACCTAGTTTTTTTTTTTTTTTTTTTTTTTTTAGTAATTCTGTTTACAATCTATGGTTGGGGTAAGAGGTTGTCTTCAGCGTTCATTGTGATGTCTGCTATATTATTATTTCAGTGAGGTACATTAGGTGGCAGTAGCCTGAACTATCTCAAGTGGAAGTTATCATTTGAACCTCATGTTTAATGTGATGTATGTCAGAATTCTAATTTTATGCTCAATATTACCTACTTTCTCTCTCTCTCTCTCTCTCTCTCTCTCTCTCTCTCTCTCTCTCTCTCTCTCTCTCTCTCTCTCTCTCTCTCTCTCTCTCTCTCTCTCTCTCTCTCTCTCTCTGTTCATCTTTGTAATTTGTGATATGGTGTAAGACCTCGCCTGTACCATCCATTATATCATTATATGTACCATATTATTAACACACATACAAGAGGTCTCTGAGTGTGTTTTTGGTGGGGTGTGTGTCGTATTGAGTGGTGGTGGTCTGGGTTGAGTATGGTTGGAGGTGTTCATTGAACTTGAGCACTTGTGTCTTGTGATCTATTTTGGACTTCTGACTTTGTAGTGAATATTTGCTCTTGCATAAGCTATAAGGGAAAGATAAGCGAGGAATTCTTGTGTTGTGAGTCTTACACCAGATATCATCACTGGCAAACATGGCAACTGTCATAGAGGAACCTATTTCTGCAGGTGATGGAAATGATGATAGCTTCCAGACCTTTAAAAGTAAACAAAAGAGAAAAAGTGAGAAAGGGCTAGAGCGTCGACGTAGTCAGACTCACTTGACTCGTACACAATGTGATACTAAACGTCCTTGGTGCACAGAGGCTGCAAGAAGTCTTTCTTCAAAGGAAGAATGTGTTAAGCTGAACTTCCCTGACAACACCCCGCTGCCTGCTAAGTGTGCATGGCTAATGGAAGCTGTAAACAAGCATCCTAACTCAAGGATCCAATTTAGGAAAAACACACACAACTTTGTGTTTGTGGAACAGAATAAAGAGCTGATCAATGATCTACTTAGTACACCTTATGGGGATATTAAGCTGCTCCGACCTCAATCAGACACTCACCACTTTAAAAAATGGGTCAGTATCATAATCTTTGGATACCCTCTCTGCATGGACCCATCCCATCTGACTCTCAGTGAGCATATCATCAAGCCTAAAAGACTTAAAGGAAAATCCCAAATTATTGCCAGTTGGGTGGGTCCTGTGCCCCTCCCCCGGAATATCTGGGTGCATGGTTTACGTTTCCTAAACATCGAAGTGTACCTACCCCCTAAACGTAGGTGTTACAAATGCCAGCACTATGGCCATGTTGCAGTAGACTGTGGAATACTACATTCTTGGTGTGGTAAGTGTGCTGGGAAACATTCCACTAGAGAATGCACAGTAGGCCCTGACAGCCAAAAATTTAAGTGTATTAACTGTAAAGAAGTTGGGGTTACAGTTTCCCACAAGGACTGCAGTCAGAACCCAAACAACCTTCGAGGTAAACCTGATAACAGTCCTTTAATGGTAACTGAGGATGGGGCCATCCAGTCTACCACAGCCAGATCTGAGACTGAACCTCTGCAAAGTGTGCAAGAACCCCACCTCACTGCAAACAATTCTGGTGATACCAGAATGCCATCACACACACCAGCTGTGGAGGAGCTAGCCATCCCTGCTAGCACATATGGAACTACTGGTCTGCCACTACAGATACCTATGGCTACACCTGAATATGGGGATGAGTTTGTCATTTCTCCCAATACACACAACTACAACAGTCAGACGGACACCACACAGGTAACCTCCCTGGAAATTGGAGATGAGTCAGATGCACAGGACCTACCTGCAATGAATGATGAAACAGAGAACACTAATGTAACCATGGTACCTGTTAAGGTGATAGGTGTTAAAGGAAGCACTAACCCAGAAGTGCCATCCTCCGGAGAGGCATTGGATCCGCCTGACCTTCCTCATATTATAACAAATTTCCAGAAAAAAATTGAGCATCTTGAACAGATCCTGACAAGTTTAATAAATATATGTAATCAGGATGATGCTCTTGAGCATGGTGATGATGTCAAAAGTGCAGCAATCTCCGTTCAGCTTCCAGCAATTTGTGAGAAAGAAGCCCATAACTCTTGCCTTCAAAACTTGCCTCATAACTGGCTGCCAAAATGCCGAAAAATGCTTAAAAATAAAGGTTCTGAAGATAAAGACGTACAAACTATGCTATTTGCTCTTAAGTGTCTGCACACTGCAGTCAAAGCATAATAGTTTTACCATCTTATGAGCAAGAGATTGTAATAACTCACTACAATGGATACATTACAAATCTTTTCATGGAACATTGCTTCCATCAGGAAGCGGTTGCCTGACTTACATCATATTAGTGCAACCAAGAATATTGATGTCATCTGTTTGCAGGAATGTAGATTGAAAGATGGAGCACCTCCACCAAACTTGCCTGGATATGCAGCTTATAACCTAAGGTCAACCAACTGTTGTGTGATGTATGTCAGAAAGAACTTGCCACATTCACTCCTTTCCTTGCAGAGTCGAGTTAACATGCAGTATCATGGTGTCAAAGTATATGCAGGCGATTTTTCCATAAACATTTTTAATCTCTATGCCCCAGCGAACCAGCTTCGACCTGATGCTTTACCAGATCGCATCAATAGTGAACCTACCATCATTCTTGGAGATTTTAATGCCAGACATAAGAATATTGGTGGGTCTATTACAAACACCAATGGAACTAAACTAGTGAGATTGCTGAATGAGCATGATAATGTTCGAATTGTGGGCACTACTGAGCCTACTCACATATATGGTGGCATACTAGATCTGTGTCTTGGATTTAATACATCATATACGATGCATGACTCTGTCATAGTTGATGATCTTCTATCTGATCACTTCCCAAGACTAACAACTGTCAATCTTGATCACATCTCCAGCAATCAAGGAGCTAAATACAGAAGGAGGAAACTTATTCTCAAACCAGAACACAGAGACAACTTTATTAACCACTTGGATCAATGGTATAAGAATTACGAGCCCACTGGCACACAAAAATTTAATGATGATTTAATTACCACTATTGAGAGTGTTCTCACAGATCAAGTGGGCAGGAATAGGAAACAAAGACCCTCCACTATAAATAACAATAAAAACCAATGTAAATACTATAATGATCCACAGCTGCGCAATCTAACACATGCAGCTAGGAGGATTGGTAAAGCATACCGTGAATGTAGAACCCCAGACCTGCTCAGAACGTTCCAAGCTGCACTAACAAATGCAAGGAATAGAAAGGAAGAACTTAGGCAACAGGAATGGGAACAGTTTGTTAGTGGATTAAATAGGTCCACCCCTTTGAGTTTGGCTTGGAAAGGTATAAATAAAATAACCAGGAAAAAGACTGGCAATGTTGCTCATCCCTTTCCTCTTGAAAAAGCAAATGACCTCATAAATGACTGGTCCAAAACATCCAGGCATGAAAGCCTTCCATCTCATATTAGAAAAAATTTAGAGAGTACTTCTGAAGAAATGTTGAAACTGATTAATTTTATGAGCCAAAATATTGATGAGAGTGATTGCCTCTTTACCGAGTATGAATTAGATAATGCATTAACCAAAGGTCGATCAACTGCTCCTGGAGAGGATGGTATAACCTATGATATTCTCAGAACTCTAAGGCACGTGCCTGATAACCCTTTGTTGGCACTGTATAATCTCAGTTACATTGAGGGCGTTCTTCCTACTTCCTGGACCAATAGTCTCATTGTGCCTATCCCTAAGCCCCAACAGCCTGATACATTTAGGCCGATCTCCTTAACTAGTTGTCTTTGCAAAACTTTTGAAAGAATGATGCTTAACAGATTGTACTACAGAATCAGACATCAACTTTCCCCCTACCTCTATGGGTTCATGAAAGGTAAAAGTGTGCAGAACTGTATTTCCACCTTTCTCACTGCACACACCTCTACTAGTTTTACCACTTTTCTTGATCTAAAATCTGCATTTGATATTGCAAACAGAACCGTTATACTACATGAACTAGCCAAAATGAATATTGGTGGTAGCTTACTCTGCTGGATAATAGGATACCTGTCAAATAGAGTATCCTCTGTCCTTTACCAAGGCTTCAGAAGTGATTCTAAAGAAATGTCTTTAGGTACACCGCAGGGAGGAGTTCTTAGTCCCATGCTATTTAATATTCTGATTAATGCTCTCCTAAATGCTCTACCTGCCTCACCTAAACATATAGCTATAAGCTATGCTGATGATATCATGATCCATACAACAGGGCATAAGAAGATGAATACCATTCTTAATGAAGTTCAAGCAATTTGTAATCGACTAGGCCTCATAATATCTTCCTCTAAAACAAAGATATTAACAAGCAAACGACATCCCCCACCCATCTATTTGCAGGGTGAAATCATTAGCTACGTTAAAACTTACAGATATCTTGGTGTAGATGTACCCTTTAACAAATCCACTATACCACAACTAAACAAGAAATGTAAAGCTAGGCTAAATGCTCTCAAAGCTGTTGCTGGCTACAATCCCAACTATGGTGCTAATGTGAGAATCGTGAGAATGATGTACATAGCCTATGTTAGGTCCTTAATTGATTATGCTGCTCCCATGTTGATATTAGCTAGAGAAAGTTCCCTCCGACCCTTGGAGTTAATGCAAAATGAAGCTCTCAGGACTATTCTTGGCTGTCCCAGATCTACAAAAGTTCTTAACATGAGGAAGGAGCTTGGTATTTCTAGTATCAGTGATAGGATTGTTGAAATTAACACTGTACTCGGTATTAGAATGTTGAGAAACGAACCAGACACTGTCACAGTGAATCTTACCAAGTGTCTAGAGGTAAATACACACAGATCTAAATGGATTGTGAAAACGTGCAATTGCATTAAGTTTTATAACCTGCATGAACTGTATCACTGTAGGCAACAAGAGCATTTCACCCCTCCATGGAAGATGTGTTCATTTAATATCACATACCTACAAGTCCCTCCCAAGAAGCTCATTGCTAGTAATCCCTTCCTTAAATCTCTTGTTAGAGCAACTGCTCAAGAAGAAATTTTTCGCCTAGCTGGTAGTAATAAGTTATCACAAGTTATATACACTGATGGATCTAAACAGGAGTCTTCTGGCAGGGCTGCATCTGCTCTTGTTGCCACCTCCCTAGTTAAGAACGATAATAAATTTGTTGAGTTAGGCATAAGAATTAACAACTGGGCGTCTACACTGCAAACTGAATTGTTTGCAATCCTAATGGCGCTAAAGCTAACCTATGACACTGAGCTTGACTCTATCATCATTACTGATTCTATGTCATCATTGAAGGCTCTTGGCTCATATAATGACTCCAACAACATGCTCATTGGGGAAGCCAGGTATAGATACTCAAAAATTAGGGACAAAGGAATTAATGTACAATTGCTATGGATCCCATCACACATTGGATTACTTCTTCATGATAAAGTTGATATGTTAGCCAAGAAGAGTATCCAGAAGGAGAACGTAGAATATAACTTTGGTATAACTGTGTCTAGCATTAGGAATAATATTAGGAGAGAAGTAAATAATGAAGATGATTGTTATAGGAATGCAGTTAGAAGCCTGAGTAGATCTATAACCCACTATGATAACATGAACGTAGATAAGTATATTTATGGAGCAACTTGCAATGTGAACAGACTGACTGATGTTGTAGTGGCCAGGCTTAGGCTTGGCTACAAGTACTTCTGGCAGTTTGGGAGACACACAGATGATGATCAAACTAAATGTAAATTATGTGATCAGGCATATGGTCACTCTCTTGAACACTATGTGCTTAATTGTTCACTTATTGAGGAATACAGAGACAGACAGTATAATAACCTATGTGACATGTCAAGATATCTTATTAATGAAAATAAGATACCAGATATACTAAGCAAATTTCCTAAATTTGCTTGTAACAGATAAGTGAACTATAGATATGTAGATATAAATCCATATGTATTCCTGTTAACCCTTTGGGGCCTAGTTCCTAGGCCTTTTGTATATCCACATGCTCTCGCGCTACCGTCCACAGGATGGATATGGGGTGCACAATAAACTAGCCACTTCGGTGGCAAAATCTAAATATATATATATATATATATATATATATATATATATATATATATATATATATATATATATATATATATATATATATATATGTCGTGCCGAATAGTAAGAACTTGCGATCTTGGCTTAAACAGCAACGTTCATCTTGCCATATAGGACAAGTGAAAATTTGTGTATGCAATACTTTCGCCAAAGTCCTTCTGAACCTAACGAAAAAAAAATATTTCACTGTGTTTGTTTAGTATTAAATTATTGTAAACAAATCTAAAATATATTTAGTTGGGTTAGGCTAAAATAAATTGTTCTTGTTATAATAAGGTTAGGTAAGTTTTCTAAGATTCTTTTGGAGCAAAATTAAAATTTTTTACATTAACATTAATGAAAAATTTATATCTTTAAACATATAAGAGAAAATTTAGGAAGGACTTAATTTTAAATGAGTTCTTGCTAATTGACCAGTTTTACATATTCGGCACGACATATATATATATATATATATATATATATATATATATATATATATATATATATATATATATATATATATATATATATATATATACAAAACAACCACTGTGAAAGAATAGAGAATTCCAAGTGCTTTCGTGACAATAAAAGTAATGCATCAAAGGAAGACATATAAAGGGTCTAGACCACACCTCACTATCACTTCCCACAACAAAGCAACACTTGACGTGCGACTCATAAGAAAGGGAACACTGCAGCAGGCTCACTGGCCCAACTAGACAGGTCCTTCACACAACCCACGAACTATTCTACCCAAGAATTAAGAATTTTAAAATTTATTATTTGTCCAATGTATTATTAAATTCTTCCCAAATTCTATTAATTATAAATGGACCTAATTTATATAAACCAAAGGAAATATTCATATTATTGTCAAAACTGCTTTTTATGAAACAAGATTCAATTATATTTCTGTCATCCATGGACTTGCTTGATACAACTTTCTCAACTTTTTGAAAATCAATTGAATGGTTAAAATCTCTCACATGAATAAATAGAGCATTGGAATCTTGTCCAGTTCTAATGCTATATTTATGTTGTTTTAATCTTAGTTGGAGACTTTTACCAGTTTGACCGTAATAAACTTTATCGCAAATTTTACAAGGAATCTTATAGACACATCCGTCAGCATTTTAGGGGGAATTCTTTATCAAAAGTTTTTTTTTACTGTATCAAGATTTTTAAATACATACACCGTCAAGGAAGACGGTGTAACTCATCCTTTCTCTACTGCTTTATTTCTGTCCATGTTACGAAACTCTGGGGAATATCAGATACAATATTTGCCATCTCCGAACCTCTGCTAATTGTCTTTAATACATGCATTACTTTCTAGGTGTTCTCTTTCTTATATGTTTCTCTTTATTATATTTTCTAGTACTTAAGCCAGCCTTTGTCGCAGTTGCCTTATCTGGTCTCTTACTATCAACTTCCATCAGATGTGGCTGCATATCAGCTTAGGCTCAGTTTTATCCATTGCTGCTATGTCAATTTTTAACTGCCATTCCGCTTACCGTCTTATCCTTGCATAGTCATTCCTAGCTCTTCGCCACACATCTTTGTTTTCTACCATCCTCCCTTTTCCTTGTATATATTTTCCATTCCCATTTATTGTTAGTCTTGCTAGATCATCTTATCCACGTGAACTTTCTCATCATTGTTTCAATCAATTTACATCTAAACGTTCATAATCATTTGTGTGATTCCCAGTTCCCCCAAGCAATTTCATGATTAAATATTTTCATAATCAACAGTTTTTGCCTTCATTCATTTTGAGCTGCTTTCTTCAGGATCTATAGCATTGCAGTGTTTTTCTCTTCATACTTCTCTCTTGGTTCTCTTGCATTCTATATAGGATTGTAAGCTACTGCTTTTATTGCCTTACTTTCTCCTGTTTCCATTGTCCCTGTTATGGTCTGTTAAATCTTCTCGTTAAAAATTCATATCTCTAAATCGTAGCTCAACACTTACCTTCTGTTTCTTCAGGAAATATTGCATTTATTTTCATTAGCTTCATCTCATCTATGGCTATTATATCTAGTCTTGTTATTCCCATCGTCATGTCACGGTTCTTGTTTGCAATGCGGACTGTATGTATACCAGACCATTGGTATTTCATTTATCACTTCTTAATGCATCTGATATCTACTTGATGTCTCTGCGGATGGGAAGTCTGTCCAGGTTTGGGGAGGTCTGGAAGCATTCCGGGGAAATGTTCTTAAATGACTTGATGTGGTGGGTTCTCTCATCTCATATTTGGTCTAGTAGATGGTGTTGGAGGATGTGAGCAATGGAGGTAAGTTGGTGGGGAGTGAAGGAAAAGGGATATCTTAGATGTGTTTCGGGATGTTTTAGACAGCAGGGAGGGGAGTGATTTTTGGGAGTTTGTGTTTAGCGCTTGTTTATGAAAAACAAATTATTTGGAAACGTGGTTACATAAACAGGAACATCTGAATGGATTAGGTTAACCTTAAATTTATAAGAAGATAGTGAATTAGTGTCATCGTGCTATCGCCATAACCTGGTGAAGGAGTGAATGGCTTGTGGCCAGCTTGTACACGAATGTAAATTGAAATGCTATAAATATATGTACTGTACTAACTGGATGTGGGGGGCTGTTTACATACTATACTAGTCAACTTTTTTTTATATTTGATGAGCACATCTGTTGCCTATTGAAGTGCTATTTTATATTTTTACTAATATAAGAACATAAGAACATAAGAAAGGAGGAACACTGCAGGAGGCCTGTTGGCCCATACTAGGCAGGTCCTTTACAATTCATCCCACTAACAAAACATTTGCCCAACCCAATTTTCAATGCCACCCAAGAAATAAGCTCTGATGTGAAAGTCCCACTCAAATCCAACCCGTCCCACTCATGTACTTATCCAACCTAAATTTGAAACTACCCAAAGTCCCAGCCTCAATAACCCAACTAGGTAGACTGTTCCATTCATCAACTACCCTATTTCCAAACCAATTAAGATTTGGCAACCCTCTTCTCTTTTTACAGAAAGGTATGGCAGATTACAGTAATATACATGACTCCTGCGATTTGGAGATCTCTGAATGTCCAGAGGCGCACCTTGAGACCACACAGGACTTAGAGCTGCTAGCTCAGGAGATAGCAGAAGCTGCCGTAGAGGAGAGAAGATCCTCCAACACTCCCTCTCCAACCCCAACACAACTGTCGCCAACACAGCCAGAATGTGAAGAAGTAGAAGACAAGATCAAGGACGAAGAGGACCAAAGACTACAAGGTGGTGCCAGGGACAAGTCTGATTTGGATGAAGAGAAAGGCGAGAGATCCAGATCAGAGAGTCCGGTCGATGAGGCATCTTGGGTACTTGTAAGCGGCGAGGTTGAAATTGATAACGGCAGACTAAACGAAGAAGCCCGTCAAAGAAAACCCCCAGAATGTAAATGTAGCATTTTTAGGAAGTTCTTGGCTCGAGGAGACTTGCGCCAGAAGCTTGCAGACATCGGCCTGACGTGCGACACTCAAAGTGAGCATGATGTAGACAGCCTTCATCACCAAGATGTGTTCAGTGTGCAAGATATAGTTGTGTCGTGCTCTGAGTCTATGGTCATCTGCAACATGCCTCAGCCCCAGGTGTGTGCCCAAGTATAACCTGTTCCCGCTGATTACTTTTAACACACAAATTGTATACTTGTTTTACCTGTTTCACATTATCATAAACAGTCAAAGCGCTAAAGCCGAAAAGGTCTACAGTGGTGCAGGGAGGGATGTGTGAAAGGAATATGCCAAAGTTAGGCGTGCGTGAGGGATGTGGATGTGCGAGGGTAGGGATTAGTGGATTTAGGGGAGAGTACAAGACTAAATTTAAATCAAAGTTGGCGCAATAGGTTAGTGTCTGTTAAAATGTGGGAGAGAGAGAGAGAGAGAGAGAGAGAATGTGCGTCAAGGGTGGGACTTAGAGTGAGGTCAGCTTTTTCACTGTATTTGAGATTGTCTCATATATCGCGTAAATGTATAAAATCAAGCCTATGGATCTTAACGTGATAGTGATTTAGAAGCAGAAAATAACAGTATCAGAAATATTTTGTAAAATAAATATACTCACAATTTTTGTGCATAAATTTATTTTTTTGTATGACTTTGTGACAAAGAATGAAGTAAAGAACGTAATATGATATATATATATATATATATATATATATATATATATATATATATATATATATATATATATATATATATAAAAATATAAAAATAATATATATATATACATATATATATATATATATATATATATATATATATATACATATATATATATATATATATATATATATATATATATATATATATAATATATATATATATATAAATATATATATATATATATAATATATATATATATATAAATATATATAATATATATATATATATATATATATATATATATATATATATATATATAATATATATATATATATATATATATATATATATATATATATATATATATATATATATATATATATACAATTTGAAAAAAATGTTGCATAAAAGGCAAGCATACTTTTTCGAAATGTATGCAATCTGAGAAAAAAATATTCACTCGAATGCTGCAATTTTGAATTATGTCGTGTCATTATTTATTGTTGCAGGTTGTTGAGGAAGACGAGGAGGAGGAGGAGGAACATAAGCCCCAGGTGTTCCTTAAGGACCTGCCAGACTGTCCCAAGCTGGGGGGCTGGAGCGGCACTTTCTCCGGCGCTCAGGTGAGTACCACGCACTCTGTAGGTGAAGTAGCTGCAGGGAGGCCTTTACTCTAGCAACTAGGACGGATTGAGAGAGAGAGAGAGAGAGAGAGAGAGAGAGAGAGATGAGGTTTAAGCTAGATGAAGAGTAAGAGCTGATGGTTAGGAACTAGTATGTTCCTGGCAAATTTATAAATTTATATTTGTACAACGAGGCTAGGGTAACTGGAAAGTTGCTTTCCTGTACTTCCTTGTACACAGCTTGATTTTTGTATTTTCTTTTTTTTTTAGAAAAATGGTTATAACTATAACCATAATTTTTAAAGGGGTGGACCGGTAAGCCAGCGGAAGGCCTCGGTCAGATGACCTAAAGCTCCAACGGCGGGTCATCTAAGACCCGCGTCAGGAAACACTTGTCCTGTTTCCTGACGGATCTTACTTACGTAACCTGGTATTTTTTCTTTTAATAAGAACACCATGATAGAGTACTGCGTACTTTGTTCCAAAGCTCGTAGCTTCGAGTCTCCTCTGGCCTAAGATAAGATGTCTGTAAATATTTAGCTTGTTCTGCGAAGTCTAAGTGTGTGTACTCACCTAGTTGTATTCGCGTAGTTTTGGTTGCAGGGATCGATTCACAGCTCCTGGCCCCTCCTTTTCACTGGCCGCTACTAGGTACTCTTCCTGCTCCATGAGCTGTATCATACCTCTCTTAAAGCTATATATGGATCCTGCCTCCACTACATCACTTCCCAGAATATTCCACTTCCTACAACTCTGTGACTGAAGAAATACTTCCTAACATCTCTGTGATTCATCTGAATCTTCAGCTTCCAACTGTAACCCCTTGTTGCTGTGTCCCATCTCTTGAACAATCTATCTCTGCCCACCTTGTAGATTTCTCAGTATTTTAATGTCATTATCCTATCCTCTCTATCTCTCCTGTCCTGCAGTGTCGTCAGGTCGATTATCCTTAACCTCTCCTCATAGGACATTTCTCTTAGCTCCGGGACTAGTCTTCTTGCAAACCTTTACACTTTCTCTAATTTCCTGACGTGCTTGGCTAGGTGTGGGTTGAAAACTGGTGCTGCATACTCCAATATAGGCCTAACGTACACTGTGCACAGGATCATGAACGATTCCTTATTGAGATGTCGGAATGCTATTCTTAGGTTTGCTAAGCGCCCATATGCTGCAGCAGCTATTTGGTTGATGTGTGCCTCAGGAGATGTGCCTGGTGTTATACTCACCCCAAGATCCTTTTCCTTGAGTGAGGTTTGTAGTCTCTGGTCCCCTAGACTGTACTCCGTCTGTGGTCTTTTTTGCCATTCCCCAATCTTCATGACTTTGCACTTGGTGGGGTTGAACTCCAGTATCCAGTTTCTGGACTAGGCCTGCAGCCTGTCCAGATCCCATTGTAATTCTTCCAGGTCCTCGTCCGATTGAATTCTTGTGTGTGTGTGTGTGTGTGTGTGTGTGTGTGTGTGTGTGTGTGTGTACTCACCTAATTGTGGTTGCAGGGATCGAGACTCGGCTCCTGGCCCCGCCTCTTCACTGATCGCTACTAGGTCCTCTCTCTCTCTGCTTCCTGAGCTTTGTCATACCTCGTCTTAAAGCTATGTATAATTCCTGCCTCCACTACATCACTTGCTAGGCTATTTCACTTCCTGACGACTCTATGACTGAAGAAATACTTCCTAACATCCCTCTGACTCGTCTGATTCTTCAGCTTCCAATTGTGACCCCTTGTTTCTGTGTCCCATCTCTGGAACAACCTGTCTCTGTCCAGCTTATCTATTCCACGCAGTATTTTATATGTCGTTATCATGTCTCCCCTGACCCTCCTGTCCTCCAATGTCGTCAGTCCGAGTTCTCTCAACCTTTCTTCGTAGGACATTCCCCTGAGCTCCGGAACTAGCCTTGTTGCAAACCTGTGTGTGTGTGTGTGTGTGTGTGTGTGTGTGTGTGTGTGTGTGTGTGTGTGTGTGTGTGTGTGTGTGTGTGTGTGTGTGTGTGTGTGTCGTGCCGAATAGGTCAAACTTGCTAATTTGGCTTAAATAGCAACGCTCTTCTTGCCGAATAAGGCGAGTGAATATTTGTGTATGCAATAATTTCGCAAAAATCATTCTGAATCTAACGAAAAATATTTATTTAATTGTGTTTGTTTATTATTAAATTATTGTAAAGTTATCTAAAATATATTTAGTTGGATTAAGCTAAATTAAATTGCGCTTGTTATAATAAGGTTAGGTAAGTTGTCTGGGGTTCTTTTGGTACAAAATTATTATTTTTTTACACTAACATAAATGAAAAAAAATATATCTTTAAACGTATAAGAGAAAATTATAGAAACGACTTTAAATGAATTATTGCTGATTGATCAATTTTACCTATTCGGCACCACATTTATCTTTTCCATCATTCTTCCTCTCCTTTACCATGGCTCTGGTCATATTTCTCTTCGGATTATTAATTAACTCTACGACGTTAACAGTCCGATGAAAGTATTCTTTCATCCCTCCACCATCCCCATCCCCACTCCAAGACACTATTATTTTTTTAAAGTATTACATTCATGGGGGAGAGCTAAACCCGTAAGGATCATACAGCGCCTGGAGGGATGGAAGGGAGGGGGAGGAATTTGAAACAGTTAGACTATTCAGAGAACTGAAGCAAAGGTCCACTTCCTTAGATCAAGAACCCTCACCATTCTTATACCGTTATCCACCTCCAGCACCTACTTCCCACCCACATAACTACCTAGCTACACTTCTCCCATATGCCTTACAGCTCTTTAATTCGTCGTATACATGATGTCTGTGCTACTTTACCAGATTTCAAAAGTTAATTATCTCACCATGTACTGTCTTGGATCTCATTACATATAAAATTTAACGCTAGAAGCAAAGACTAAGATTTCAAGTGTTACGAAGAAAAACAGTCCTCTCTCACTCGGTCATGTGCCTAATATCACGACTTGATCGGTATTACTACACTGTGGCTTATTAAAAGCGAGACTGGAAGCACAGCAAGGGGAACTGAGAAAGCTTAAATGACAAATTAACTGGCTAACAGTGTAGCCTTAGGGGATGCTGTGATTTGTTCGAAACCACTGTAAAGAATCGGAAGAAGTCTTTAACGAAAGACTCATGGTGATAAGACTTTATGGGTGCCCCGTAGCTGGATTGCTAGCGCACTAAGCTCACACACTGAAGTCCGGGGTCAATCCCCTATACGGGTGGAAACATTAGGACGTGTTTCCTTAAGACATCTACTGTCCATGTTCACGTATCAATAAAATAGGCACCTGGGTGTTACTCGACTGGTGTGGGTCGCATCTTGGGACAAAGTTGACCTACTTTGCCCGAAATGCTCTGCATAACAAGCGACTTTCTATATAGTAGTATGTCACTGATGTCAAGCTAGGACTGTATCGAGACTCACGAAATCGTAATGACACGATTGCAAATAAACCATACCACGGGCGGGATTTGAACCCGCGGTCAGAGAGTCTCAAAACTCCAGACCGTCGCGTTAGCCACTGGACCAGCTAGCCACAATAAGATTCGTCCAACTAGGTATATTTCTACACCATAGGAAGGTTAGCATAGGCACCACTGTGACCACAAATGCAAGTTTTTACAGACGAATATCCAGCTAGCGTGGCCGTGACGAACTCTGGCTCAAGTCCCCTCAAAGCCGTCATGTTAACGGCTTTGAGGGGACTTGAGCTAGAGTTCGTCACGGCCACGCTAGCTGGAGATTCGTCTGTAAAAACTTGCATTTGTGGTCACAGTGGTGCCTATGCTAACCTTCCTATGGTGTAGAAATATACCTAGTTGGACGAATCTTATTGTGGCTAGCTGGTCCAGTGGCTAACGCGACGGTCTGGAGTTTTGGGACTCTGACCGCGGGTTCAAATCCCGCCCGTGGTATGGTTTTTTTAGGACTGTATCCCTTGCACATGTACTTGTAGAAATAAAGATTATTATTATTACTATTATTATTATTATTATTATTATTAATCTGTCATTACAAACAATTTTTTTTTTTTTTTTTTTTTTTTTTTTTTTTTTTTTTTTTTTTTTTTTTTTTATCACACTGGCCGATTCCCACCAAGGCAGGGTGGCCCGAAAAAGAAAAACTTTCACCATCATTCGCTCCATCACTGTCTTGCCAGAAGGGTGCTTTACACTACAGTTTTTAAACTGCAACATTAACACCCCTCCTTCAGAGTGCAGGCACTGTACTTCCCATCTCCAGGACTCAAGTCCGGCCTGCCGGTTTCCCTGAATCCCTTCATAAATGTTACTTTGCTCACACTCCAACAGCACGTCAAGTATTAAAAACCATTTGTCTCCATTCACTCCTATCAAACACGCTCACGCATGCCTGCTGGAAGTCCAAGCCCCTTGCACACAAAACCTCCTTTACCCCCTCCCTCCCACCCTTCCTAGGCCGACCCCTACCCCGCCTTCCTTCCACTACAGACTGATACACTCTTGAAGTCATTCTGTTTCGCTCCATTCTCTCTACATGTCCGAACCACCTCAACAACCCTTCCTCAGCCCTCTGGACAACAGTTTTGGTAATCCCGCACCTCCTCCTAACTTCCAAACTACGAATTCTCTGCATTATATTCACACCACACATTGCCCTCAGACATGACATCTCCACTGCCTCCAGCCTTCTCCTCGCTGCAACATTCATCACCCACGCTTCACACCCATATAAGAGCGTTGGTAAAACTATACTCTCATACATTCCCCTCTTTGCCTCCAAGGACAAAGTTCTTTGTCTCCACAGACTCCTAAGTGCACCACTCACTCTTTTTCCCTCATCAATTCTATGATTCACCTCATCTTTCATAGACCCATCCGCTGACACGTCCACTCCCAAATATCTGAATACATTCACCTCCTCCATACTCTCTCCCTCCAATCTGATATCCAATCTTTCATCACCTAATCTTTTTGTTATCCTCATAACCTTACTCTTTCCTGTATTCACCTTTAATTTTCTTCTTTTGCACACCCTACCAAATTCATCCACCAATCTCTGCAGCTTCTCTTCAGAATCTCCCAAGAGCACAGTGTCATCAGCAAACAGCAGCTGTGACAACTCCCACTTTGTGTGTGATTCTTTATCTTTTAACTCCACGCCTCTTGCCAAGACCCTCGCATTTACTTCTCTTACAACCCCATCTATAAATATATTAAACAACCACGGTGACATCACACATCCTTGTCTAAGGCCTACTTTTACTGGGAAAAAATTTCCCTCTTTCCTACATACTCTAACTTGAGCCTCACTATCCTCATAAAAACTCTTCACTGCTTTCAGTAACCTACCTCCTACACCATACACTTGCAACATCTGCCACATTGCCCCCCTATCCACCCTGTCATACGCCTTTTCCAAATCCATAAATGCCACAAAGACCTCTTTAGCCTTATCTAAATACTGTTCACTTATATGTTTCACTGTAAACACCTGGTCCACACACCCCCTACCTTTCCTAAAGCCTCCTTGTTCATCTGCTATCCTATTCTCCGTCTTACTCTTAATTCTTTCAATTATAACTCTACCATACACTTTACCAGGTACACTCAACAGACTTATCCCCCTATAATTTTTGCACTCTCTTTTATCCCCTTTGCCTTTATACAAAGGAACTATGCATGCTCTCTGCCAATTCCTAGGTACCTTACCCTCTTCCATACATTTATTAAATAATTGCACCAACCACTCCAAAACTATATCCCCACCTGCTTTTAACATTTCTATCTTTATCCCATCAATCCCGGCTGCCTTACCCCCTTTCATTTTACCTACTGCCTCACGAACTTCCCCCACACTCACAACTGGCTCTTCCTCACTCCTACAAGATGTTATTCCTCCTTGCCCTATACAAACAATATATCAGAATATTCATGGAAGTCTCGATGTTGACGGATCTAGTTCAACATCTGCTAGTCCTAACTCCACTGCTGTTATCAACCTTGAACATTAACATCAACACAACACAGATCCGAACCTTTGCCTGGAAAGAATTAACTCTGTTGCACTTGAGGTATGCTCAAGGTGCATTCCTTTAAGAAAAATGAAGAGAAGATGTAAACTAGAGAGAGACGCTCCCTATACAGGCGAAGGCAAAGAATCACAGAGCTGCTGAAACGGGCCAGCATATCTGAAATGCGAAGGAGGAACTGGTCAGAAAAACCGCAAATATCGAACTTTAGCTTAAGGAATCATACAGGACACAAGGAACTCAGGAAGAGTTAAAGCCATCAATGAAACTAAAAATATGTATGTATTTCTTTTCTTATACCAAATCTAAGGAAAAAGAACATCAAGTATTAGACCCCTGCTTAGACGTGATGGGACTTGCACAGATGACAGAAAAGAAATGAGTGAGATACTGAGGTCCCAATTTGACTCAGTGTTTAGTAAGCCATTAACTGGACTAAGAGTCGAAAATTTGAACGATTTTATGACCAAGACTCAAAATTTGGTCAATCCAAAAATTTCTGATATTATCCTAAAACCACAAGACTTTGAAAAAACAATAGATGACATGCCCACGCCCTTTGCCCCAGGCCCAGACTTATGGAGCTCCGTGTTCATCAAGAACTGCAAGAAGCCCCTGTTACGTGCCTTCAACATTCTATGGAAAGGGAGCATGGACACAGGGGTCATCCCAAAATCACTAACGGCAACAAATATATTCCCCCCTCCACAAAGGTGGCAGTAAAGCAGTTGCAAAGAATTACAGACCGATAGCACTAACATCCCATATCATAAAAATCTTTTAAAGGGTTCTAAGAAACAAAATCGCCAACCACCTAGATACCCATCAGTTACACAACCCAGGGCAACGTGGTTTCAAAGCAGGCCGCTCCTGCCTGTCCCAACTACTGAACCACTATGACAAGGTCTTAGATGCACTGTAGGACAAACAAAATGCAGATGTAGTATACATAGACTTTGCGAAAGCCTTCGACAAGTGCGACCATGGTGTAATAGCGCACAAAATGCGTGATAAAGAAATAACAGGAAAAGTTGGTAGATGGATCTATAACTTCCTAACAAATAGAACACAAAGAGTATTAGTAAACAGGGTAAAGTCTGAGGCGGCTACATTGAAAAGCTCGGTTCCACAAGGTACTGTACGTGCCCCCATCCTGTTCCTTATCCTCATATGTGACATAGAGATGTAAGCCACAGCACCGTGTCTTCCTTTGCGGATGACACCCGACTTTGCATGATGTCATCCATCGAAGACACTGAAAGACACCAAGAGCACATCAATCAAATCTTTAAATGGGCCGCGGAAAACAACATGAAGTTCAATGAAGAGAAATTTCTCTTACTCCGATATGGTAAACTCGAGGAAATTAAAACCGTATAGGAGTATGAAACTAATGTGAAAGACCTGTAAGTGATAATGTCAAAGGATCTCACTTTCAAAGATCACAACAATGTTTCTATCACATCTGCTAAGAAAATGACAGAATGGGTAATAAGAACCTTCAGAACTAGGGATGCCATACCCATAATGGTTCTCTTCAAATCGCTTGTTCTCTCTAGGCTGGGATATTGCTGTACACTAATGGCCCCTTTCAAGGCAGGAGAAATTGCAGACCTGGAGAATGTACAGAGAACTTTCACAGCACGCATAAATATGATAATGCACCTAAACTACTGGGAAAGATACACGATAATATACACTTGGAAAATCCTAGAGGGACTAGTCCCAAATATGCACATGAAAATCACTCCCTACGAAAGCAAAAGACAGGGCAGGAGATGCAACATCCCTCCACTGAAAAGCAGGGGCGCCACGAGTAGGCTAAGAGACAACACAATAAGTTTGAGAGGTCCCAGACTGTTCAACTGCCTCCCAGCATTCATAAGTGGGATTACCAATAGGCCCCTGGCTGTCAAGAATGCACTGGACAGGCACCTAAAGTCAGTACCTGATCAGCCGGGCTGTGGTTAGTACGTCGGTCTGCGTGCGGCTGCCAATAACAGCCTGGTTGATCAGACCCTGATCCACTAGGAGGCCTGATCACAGACCGGGCCGCGGGGGCGTTGATCCCCGAAACCATCTCCAGGTATCTCCTAGTCCGAACATCACTACTGTAATCGACCTTGAGCATCAACATCTACTAGTCCTAACACCACTGTTGTTATCAACCTTGAACATCAACATTTACTAGTCCTGACACCACTGCTGCTATCAACCTTGAATTAAGAACACCTGAAGCGGCTGCAGTTACAAATCTTCTGACAGCCACAGAACCTGTAAAATTGTGAAGCCAAAGGATTTAAAAGTAGGGATCGATCTATGGAAAAGGTGGTGGACGAAAACAGAGTTGTCATCAAACTTCTCTGACATTCTTTAACTTAGGCACGAGCTCAACAGGGGTGAACTCTCCAAGGTTAACAGTGACTATGCTAAAAACACAACTCGACTGCCAAGTCAGAACTATTTTTTTATTTTAATCATGGGGAACGCTAAACCTGTAGGGGCCACGTAACGCCTTTGAAATAGAAGGCACTCAGGTTCGATCCAAGGAAGGGAACGATATATCAAGTTCTTTGGCCAAGGAACCCCTCGTTGGCATCGAGGTACCTCCTTGAGGGATGCCGAGGTACCTCCTTGGGGAAATCCACATCAGAATATAGCTGTTGTTGTGTAATACTGCTGAATCAGAAGCAGTGCTCAGTAGTAGTCATCAGGACATTATCTACCCAGGTACAAAGGCTGTGACAGGAAGGAGTCACACAACCAACTTTCGCCTGAGACTTCAGTTATTGGTAGCATAACACTTACATGAAGCACAGAGTGCAAAACAGATACGCTAATTGTACTTTCCTAATTCTGCGAGAAAATCTAATGACTGTTACGGACGAGGAAAGAGAGAATACAAGTGTCTGTTACGTTATCATTGTTCTTAGACGATAAAGGGGGACATGAGCGTGATTTTGCCCTGCGTTGAACCACTACTGGATATTCTTTCTGTAAAATTAGCATTTGGAACACAGTTGGTGGCCCTTGCAAGTCTCCAATGATACAAACTGGATAGGCAGATCCGGCTACTTTAAAGACAGTCTTCTACTAAACAGTGATGCATTCGAATCAGACTCGTAGGTTCAGATGCCACCTGCCCAGTATTCCTACACAGGCTCCACAGATGATTTTCTAACTTACATAGCACAACATGGCTACGCTACACTATTCTACCACCCATAAGACCAATCATCATAAGCCTCAACATAGTCAAGCAAACATGAAATACTAATATGTTAAAGTACAGTTTCCCAACGTAAGCCTCATTACTAATGTTAGTTAGCTCACATAATGTGTACAGTGTTCATCAACCTAATGTGGTTTTATAAGAGGAATACCTGAGGATGTGATTAGTAGGAATTCAGGCAAGTATTTCTGGCTACATCTCATGGCTGCTATGTGAGAGGTCACGAAGGTAGTGTTTAACTAGTTCACCGAATCTTACATGTCAGGCCTATCTATGATGTCATTCCTGATCAACTTGAAACTTCAATCTCTAGAAGAATTATTTGGCGCTTTTTGTGAATATAATGATAATCTTGGTAAAGTTTAAACCTTGATTGTCCACAGTGTATATATCTAGTGTGTAGTGTGTAAACATCATTGGCAGGACGCAGACCTATTTGACTTATAAACAACCTATATACCCTTTCTTCGGCATAGTTGAGCCCATATTAATAGCAGGTAACTACAACCAGTATCTCAGTGGGGCGCTGAAAAACTCTTCACAGTTTCCAACCCGAAAAACTGAGACTTTTTTTTTCTTACCCGGCCGTAACTAACTAACCTGAACACGGTAATATGTAAATTGTAGGGTATGTCGACTTATCAAACCTAGCTAGTCTTCTGTCATTGCAATAAATCTGAGAAAATTAACCTTAAACAAACTGGCTGTAGAAACTGGTCAACCCTTGACTCAGAGCTTTCCCCCAAGAAACTCATCTTGTAACTCCAGCACAGTCTCTGAAAAATCTTCAGATCCAATTTAATTTCCGTAGCACTACCGCGAGGTACCTGCTGCCAAATAAAAGATTTGGAGGAGATACAAAAGACATGATTTTACCTGTGACAGGAACTCCCGCAGATAACCTAATTTCTTGTGAAGTGGACAAAACGAAATCTATTATCAGGTTAGGTTAGGTAAGATTCGTCAGGAAACAGAACAAGTGTTTCCTGACGCGGGTCTAAGTCATATCATGACGCACCACTGGAGCTTTTGGTCATCTGACCGAGGCCTTTCGCTGGCTTTGCTGTCCATCCCTTAAATAATTAAATTTAATTGTATCTATTATCAGTAAGAATAGGCTCAAAGATCTTATGTTCCGACTAGGATATTCAACGAGGACACAATTCTACCTACGTTGGCAGGTGATCGTCACCAACACTCGAGAAAAACCTGCCCTTGGTAACTTGTGTAATAATTTTTATTGTTATAAAGCGATAAACCCTTGAAGCACATTTCATTGCTAATAAAAAAAGTTTTGTAGTCAGAAAGACAGCCTTCGTGGCTAGTTTAAAGAACTGTCAAAGTTGTCGAAGGTGACAAAAAAAACAGAAATCCAGCGCTTCGAGTCACTGAACACAGGAAAATCTGTAATAAAGTCGGTAGAATTACCGACAATATGTAAAGTAAAAGGACACAAGTGCAACTAATGTGACATTTTATTGTGGCAACGTTTCCCTCTCCAGGAGCTTTATCAAGCCATTACAAACAATACATGGACACAGAGGGTATATATAGGCTCAGAGTGAGGTGCAATACTAGTGAGGTACCATTTCGATGTTCACTAGTGGTAGTAGTAGTAGTGACAAAAGTAATACAATATGGTAGAGCAATTAATTCGTACATGAGAAAAAGGATATAAAAGCTATTACTTGGGTAACATAAAAATAGGTTGGACAAATATAGACTGGAAAGAGGCAGCTTGTTTCAGTGTTCACTCCTTGTATGTGCTTCTGTAGTATAACATAGTCTCTCCTGTTATACTACACAAGCACATACAAGGAGTGAACACTGAAACAAGCTGCCTCTTTCCAGTCTATATTTGTCCAACCTATTTTTATGTTACCCAAGTAATAGCTTTTATATCCTTTTTCTCATGTACGAATTAATTGCTCTACCATATTGTATTACTTTTGTCACTACTACTACTACTACTACTACTACTACTACTACCACTAGTGAACATCGAAATGGTACCTCACTAGTATTGCACCTCACTCTGAGCCTATATATACCCTCTGTGTCCGTGTATTGTTTGTAATGGCTTGATAAAGCTCCTGGAGAGCGAAACGTTGCCACAATAAAATGTCACATTAGTTGCACTTGTGTCCTTTTACTTTACAGGAAAATCTGTTGGGTTGGAAAATGTCAGCCGGAGATTACTACGTGGTTTGCAAATCAGCTTGCAACACCACTTCCCTCTTTAACTCTACCTACTAGTATAAAGGGTCCTGACAAATTTATTTAAATTTATAAAATGAAGAGTCGGATGATGGTCAGCAACTACAGATAGGAGCCATTTCTCCTAGTCACAGGTACACTTTTTAAGACAATACTATCATAAATGTGAAATGTACAAGGCCAGTGTTCTCAAGGTTCCCCGCCTGGTCTAGTTTCGTGGACATTCATAAGACAGTTATTATAGTTCATAACAAGCAACCATCAGCAGCCTCACTCTGGTAGCACTCTCAGGGACATTACACCATCGCATATCCATTCTCAGTCTGACTCACTATTTGAACATGATCTTACAAGAAATAATTGAGTCAACTGGTCAGTTAAAAACACTGGGTCACATAGCTCCAAATTCACCCTAAATTAAATTGCTTAATCCTGTTAAGATTAATGTTGCTTAATATAAAACAATGCAGCAATAAAATCCCTGACTAGAACCAAGGTTTAAAATGAGCTAAGATAACTGAGCTTGTAAACTATACAGAAACTATATTCGTTAGTTTTAGAACTTTTTAATTAATAAAGAGGTAGAGGGAAGAAAGAGGGAAAGGAAGGGAGGGAAGAAAGAGGGAAAGGGAGGGAGGGAAGAAAGAGGGGAAGGGAGGGAGGGAAGAAAGAGGGAAAGGGAAGGAGGGCAAAAGGAGACAGCGAGGAGGTAAAAAGATCAAGCTAGTGTAATGTTTGTGTTTTAAAAGGTTATGTATTGCAGGTGATGGTGGAGGTGGAGCTGCAAGGAGGGTTGGTGGTGGCTGGTGTCACAGTGATGCACAGCGATCTGCTCTCTGCCCTCGTCTCTCTACAGCATCTTGTTACTTCTACAGGTACTTCATACGGCAACCATCTTTTATTGTCTGAACAGCCAGAGTAACATTCAGTGGGTTAGTAGTATCAGGCCCGACGTCAGCTTCCATCACGGTATTTTTGCTATATTTTACGATTAAAAACTACATAAATTATTTCTACTACACAAAATTATACGGGAGTCATTTTAGTATTCACAACTACACAAAATAGGTATTACTAAACATATTTTGTAAACTAATGTGTAAGTAAATAAGCAGCACAGATGTATAAATATATACGTGTTTTTGTATGTGTACATTATAGCTATACAGTTATTTGTCGTATGTGTATACATTATACTGTGGCGGGGGAGGAACTGGGCTGTTCAGAGGTATGGAGACAGCCAGGCGAGGCTGGTTTAAAATAACCTGTTTTTACCCGACTTAATTCCCTGTCATTGTTGGGTAATCATAGCAGGATAAATATTCCCACTCGCTATGATCAGCTGGCAAATAGCTTCATTAGAATTTTAAACCCAGTGAAATTAGAGCAGGTGAATTAATCGCATCTCCCAAATGTCCTTTTAAACAGAGAATTCTAAACCTTATTTTGCTTTGAGTTAAAGCCCATTTTAACTCTGATGTTTTATTTTTCATTTTCAAGGCGATATAAGCCGTACGCGAACCTGCCTCAAGAGTTATACTCGCAGCCGTAGGTGTCTCAAAGCCCCTGTCCAATCAATTAAGGTTCGATATCGTCTCAAGTCCTGAGCAATTTGATATGGCAAACATAATTTTTTGCAGCAATTGACAGTCGCATCATCAACGTGGCGTCGGGAGCAGGAACCGGCAACCTGGGTGATGGAAATTAAAAACTTGTCCTTTTTTAAATTTCAAAATGTATATTTTAATATGGTGAGCAGTTCGTATGAGAGTTAAAGCAAGGAAATGACCATAGTCACTTAAATAATAGCGGAAACTAGAGCAGAGCAGATAAATTAGTTATTGTGTTTTTTTCTGTTAGTAATTTTTCTACATAGCATTGTGTAGCTGCCCTGATTTACAACACACTTTCCAAGGTTAGAACATTTTATTTTATTAATATTTTTAGGCACCGCATAGCACAGATATTTTTTTCTCGGTCAACACTGATTTCTTACTCTTTGCAACAAATTTTCCCATATACATTATTTTGGTTTTGGGTAAATTTGTATATGTTAGAGTCGTCTATTAGCACAAATTAACCAATTATACCACACCATAAAATCAATAAATGCAATATTACATAGATGCGATTGAAAAGATTTGAAGCGTAAACAGAAAACAGATCCACCGAGAGGAGAGCAAAATACACTGTCAAATAACGTTTTCATTATATAATAATAATAATAATAATATCTATTTCTACAGGTACAAGTACATGGTATACAGTCCTAGCTGACATCAATAACATACTACTATATAGAAAGCCGCTTGTTATGCTGAGCATTTCGGGCAAATTAGGTCAGTGTCCCAGGATGCGACCCACACCAGTGGACTAACACCCAGGTACCTAGTGTACTTATGGGTGAACATAGACAACAGGTGTAAAGAAACACCCAATGTTTCTACCCTGGCTGGGAATCGAACCTAGACCCTCGCCATGTGAAGCGAGAGCTTTAGCCACCAGAGCCCCCTAACGTCGGACAGGAGGATGGGCTGACTCCTTACACAACTATTACTTGTACGATATATTGAAGCTTATTTCCTGAACATTGTGAATGACATAAAGCAAATCTCACAAGGATGGACAGAAGACGGGACGAACAACACTTGGGAGACAGAGACATAAATCCTGCATTAAACAGCATAAATATGATAGGACGCGACCATTGAGTGTATATTCAACACTATATGATTAAAGTGAATTACTTGGATGGTTGGCAGGGTTTATAATGGGCTTAAAGCGTATCGATTACACGAGGATCACTCAGGTTACATGTCACCTGTTCACCACCAGTCAATAACATTTTAATCCCTAAAGGAGGTATTAAACTCTTAGCATATATACATAAAGATACACACCTCCCGGTGTAATGTATATTAAGTTATTATTTACCTCAGATACATGAAAATTGTGATAAATTTTACTATTAAGAGTACAGGTGAAGAATAAAGTAATAAAAGTTTATGGTAACCAATTAGATAAACATTTACAATTTATTTTTTTAGAAGTGTTTATGTTGATTTCAGCTGATATATACTGACTGTGTAAGTTCATACTCTAGGAATTACATATATTATTATTATTATTATTAAAATCAAGGGAGAAGCGCTAAACCCGGAGGATTATACAGCGCCTGGGGGGATGTGGGAGGCATTCAGGCTTAATTCGGGGAACTGGAGCACAGATCCAATTCCCTAAATCAAGAGCCCCTCACCAACATCAAGGAACCTGTCTAGGAATTACAGTATTCTTGATATTACTGTACAGGTGGAATGCATCCTTGTTGACCAGCGTGCAATCTATAGGGTTTAACCTTTACAAACTAAAATAATGATGCAAACACTCACACAGTAATGGTGGTGGTGGCAGATCAAGGCATCACCACACATCGATGGTGGTGGTAGGTCGAGGCACCATATTGATGATGATGGAGGCGAACCTAAGCATTACGCACTATGGTAAGTGGCGGTGGTGGCAGGCCGAGGCATCACTACACTGTGATGATGGTGGTGGCAAGCAGAGGCATTACCAGACATTGATGGTGATGGTGACATGCCTAGGTATTGTCACAATGATATCAGTGGTGATGGTGTCAAGGCCAGGCATCACTACAGTGACGGAATAAACGATCGCAATATACTACACTTGTCTCTCTCCAATAACATGACGTCTTTATACTTGCTAGAAATGCACCACAATCGTTATTATTGTATGCGAAGTACACTGGGATGTGGGGAGTCGAATTTCCAGATAGATTGTAACGCATTTTAGAAATCAGAAACAACAACGAATGAAGATACGGACACAGTTACAATGTTTGTGATTGTGGTCAGTTGTGGTGAATGGTTTGTTCTTCAACACTTGTCCAACCTTTGGACGAAGACCTACTTCGACTAGTGGATGGTACCACTATGACCCCACCTCCTCCTGCTTCACCTCACCTCACTACAGTATATAATCCACGTCTACGGCCCTATGCTGTACATTCTACAAGATTGATGGACTGAACACATCGGCTCCAGGCTGAGGGACTGATTGCCTCAAACTCCTCCTCTCCTTACGCCTTTCTACTTTGTATTGGACTGATGAAGCCACTGTGTGGCGAAACGTTTCCTGAATAAAGATTCCCATATGTTGCATAAGTGTCTCAATCATCAACATTGTGGTCAGTATTGTGTGTAACTGCTGTGAAAATAGTGGCCGACTTTAGTATATGCCCTTGGATTTCCTTATCTGAAAAAACAGCAGCATAACTTTCTCTATCTGGGGGTCTGAAACTGTTCACCAGTAGCGTGGGAATGTGACTGAGTGTTCAAGGAAAAGAGAGAGAGAGAGAGCCTGAGTTCATAGAAGACGTGAACCCTCATGTATCGAAGAGGGAAGAAACACTGAACCCTGGGAAGTTCCCAAGGAGGGAGGTAAAAAGCTTTACACGAGGTTGACAAAGGGAGTAAATAGAGATGTTACCAGAATTCGAACGCAGGGATTATCTCGTGGTTGATAAAGACACAAAAGCAGCTATACCACGGGCGGAGTTAGAACCCGCGATCAACCTTACAACTGAATTTTATTGACATCTGTGACGATCGTGAAGGTCATGGAAGCAAACAAAATAACGAAGGCAGTGAGTGGGCTTTGCGCTGATCCTGCAAAGACTCTAAGCTAGGTTTAGGAAAGATAAAAAAAAAATCCCCTAGTTATAAACATAATAATGCTTAATGATGAATGGCCCTCATTAAGTTTAGTAGGAGTAGCTGAGGAATATATTTTGTTTTTGTAGTCTAGCTTAGAAAAGATCATTGAATGAAGTCAAAGAAGGGTTGATTTGTCTATCAATTCACCAAGAGAAATGGGCTAGAGTTTTAAGCAGGTTCGGCCGATTAAGATAAGTGGCTTTCAGGGAGGTGATGTGTGACTTCCATGACATTTGAGAACGGGAAAGCCAAACAATTTATTCGTATCTTGTACTGGAACAGGTATCATATAGATATAAAATAGGCTATAAGATGATAGGGCATCGTGCGAAAATTATCGTTTAGCACCACCCCTAAACATAATAATAATTATAGATTAGAAAAGACAGCAGTGACTAAATGAAAAAAAAAAAAAGATTGGCCACGAAGTTACATATCAAGGTCAAAGTAAGTGGCAGAATGGTCCCGTTCTAAACTATATTGATGAAGGGAAAGTGTTTCGAGTTTCTAAGTACCACACGAGTTGGTTGATAATCAAGCATTTTCAGCGCTGGTACGAGCATGGGTCTATAATGAGAAGTATCTATGTCCACAGTACATACTTAGCTTTTAAAAAGGGAGAAACACTTGTTTTCCACTAAAAGGGGTATAGCTCTTTTGGGCCAAATCCGAGTGAAAAGGTGTAAGAGGAAGAATGGTGCTGTAGGGTGTGTTGAAGCCCATGAACATGGATGTCATCAGGCCCAACTGCTATTGGTTGCCACTAACTAAGCGTTGATTCAGATCTGAGGAGCGAGAATGGAACCTTGTAACGTTCTAGTTGGATGGATTCCCGCTCAATTAGGAAACTAATGAAGTGATGCCCAATCGCTTTCGCAACAGTAAGAATGGAGTCAGAGGTCTAGTGACTACTTTCCTGCTAAGTTTAGTATTTTTTTTTTTCAGATTGACCACACTGAGGTAGTTGCATTTATAGTGCACAAATAAGCATACCAACAAGTGTATTTAAATTAGTTTAGCTATCAGGACGTGAATGCTCTCTCGCTTGTTTGTAACCTAGGAACCTAACATTACTGCGACGATAGCGGTTTCATACAACTGGTTGTTAATGAACTCAAGGAAGGTTCCTTGATGTTGGTGAGGGGCTCTTGATTTAGGGAATTGGATCTGTGCTCCAGTTCCCCGAATTAAGCCTAAATGCCTTCCACATCCCCCCCCCCCAGGCGCTGTATAATCCTCCGGGTTTAGCGCTTCCCCCTTGATTATAATAATAATAATAATATATAATGTTAACCTGATGTCCAGGTAATGGCTAACATGTTACAGAGAAGAGTTGTAACAACTTGCCTGTAGAAAAGGTATCAGGAAGGATACCTGGGAAGAGGTTACATTGTGTAATGCATAAAGCATCGATCTGCACACTTAGAATACAACTGGAATCTGCAAGGTAGTCGGGTGTCAGAACAGCAGTAATGATTAAGGGGAAATTATCACTGTCATGGAGCTAATATATTACTATTCAGTCGAACACTTTGGACGAGGAGCAGGGAATGATTTATATATAAGGGCCCTGGTAGGTTTAGCGCTTCCTTTTGATTATGATTATACGTAAGAGAAAGTGTGGGTTCGAGGCTCTAGATGTGTTCGAATATCATTGTCCAAAGTATGAAAATAAGTTTATTTAAATACAGGTGGTATACATAAATACAGTTAAACGAATTATCATACATAGTAACACATGTATAGATTACCTACGATAACTCAAAAAATGTCTGATTTATTTCCATTGGGGTGAAAGCCAAGGGGACAAAGTGAAGAAGGAACAACGAAGCATCAATGTGTCATTCTTTGAGGAAAATGCTTTTACAGGGTAATTATTTCATATTGGTTTAGCGCTTCCTTTTAATAATAATAATAATTATTTTTATATTAAATCTTTATGCAGGTTTAGTGTCCTACGCTGATATAGACGTTCCCAGCCTCCTGGCTCGTGCTGCATAACTTGACCTCCACTAACTACCTCCAAAGTCTTCTTTCTAAATAGTAAGTTCCAAGACCTTTATGAATTAAATTTTGTTTATTAATTTTGATCCATGCCTTTAAATTTACTCCCAGTGTGAAGAGTGGCATTGTTTATAATGTTATATCCTGTGACAATGTGTAAAATAAATCACTATTTTGGGCTTAATTTACTCTCACCCATTTTTTACACTTACTTCGCTATTAGTTTCCACATATCTTTCAAAGTTTATTCTCTATAAGGATTACAATGCTGAGTTTACAGAATTTGGTTATTGTGTGGTTTACATGTAGTAAAATAATTACAGAGTGTACCACTAGAACACCTAGCATGGCTAGGCATTTCGGGCAGACTTACATTAAATCTTAAGTTTAAAATATTACAAAATTATGAGGTAAGTTGGTATTTTGGCCAAGTGACTAAATACTAGTTGTGAGTTTAGCAATGTGAATGCTTTTGTTTTGGCACTATACATAGTTTCAGTATTGGAGTATCACAGGCCAACTTATGACTAGTTAAGATTCATTATTTTGAGATTGAGATTGATATTTCTGTTTATGGTCAAATGGGTGAGTGAGTGTAAGTGTGAACCACCAGGTGGTATTCGTATTATTAGTTGACAGGGTGTATCAGGGAGATAAGATGTTTTCTGATGGTAGTTTTGAAGGTGATGAATGTGTGTGCAGTTTTAGAATTTTCAGGTAGGGTGTTCCAGATTTTAGGGCCATGTATAGGAGTGAAGCTGATTCATTACCTCTGTAACTTGCCATGATTAGTGACCAGATCTACCTGGAGTTCATTACCTTTGTAACTAGTTCAGCTATCATAACTTTGGGGTCCAGTCACTGGATCCATTATGTACCTTTGTAATCTTTTGACTACCGCCCACAGGATGGGTATGGGGTGCATAAAGATATTAAACTAAAGTGTGTGTGTGTGTGTGTGTGTGTGTGTGTGTGTGTGTGTGTGTGTGTGTGTGTGTGTGTGTGTGTGTGTGTGTGTGTGTGTGTGTGTGTGTGTGTGTGTGTGTGTGTGTGACTCAACAATCAATATTTGCACCAATAACTCATTACAGTTGTGACCGGGTGTGGAAGTGTGAATTGCTCATTACTCTATAATTTGTTCATGATTGTAGCCAAAGTATAAACGTAAGTAACCATTCTACAGAATTCATTACCTTTGTAACTTGTGAGCTCATTACCTTTGTACCTAGTTCAGCTATCAAAACTTTGGGGGCCCAGTCCCTGGACCCATTACGTACCTCTGTAATCTGTAAATACCTTTGTAACTTGTCATGATTGTGACCAGACTTACCTGGAGTTCATTACCTTTGTAAATTGTGAGTTCATTACCTTTGTAAATTGTGAGTTCATTACCTTTGTAAATTGTGAGTTCATTACCTCTGTAACTTGCTCAGCTATCAAAACTTTGGAGTCCAGTCCCTGGACCAATTATGTACCTCTGTAATCTTTTGACTACCGCCCACAGGATGGGTATGGGGTGCATAATAAACATATTAAACTAAAAATCACATCAACCCAAAACTTAGAATACTAATGAATCTTACAGAATGGTAATGTATCTTAAAAAAAAAAATTGCATTTGTTATCTTGTACACTGGCAAAAGCAACCAACATTGGTGATAAATATGGGAGTTTAACTAAAGGAAAGAGTATGAGGTTTAATTACACTATGACATAATCCTTTATCTAATATTTAATTAGATGTATTTCATTTGCTGTGCAGTCCATATTTCATAACCTATCTCTGTGCCTCAGTGCACATGATTTGAATAGTACAGATTGTGGCACAAGTCGATAAAGTTAAATAGCACTTTTTTTCAAATTTTCAAAATCCCCCCCCCAAAAAAAAAGCAAATTGGAGCCTACACAACCTATACAGATGTGACAGAGTGAACAGGCAAAAGGGGAGGGTTGGCCTGTACATTGCAGAGTCACTTGTTTGCACAGAACTGCTTAATGCCACAAATGATGTAGTGGAAGTTTTAGCAGTAAAGGTCGAGAACCAAAACCTAGTCATTGTGGTAGTCTACAAGCCTCCGGATGCAACATCCCAGCAATTCCAGGAACAGCTGTTAAAAATTGACCACTGTCTGGAAAATCTTCCAGCTCCTGCACCCAACATCTTGCTCCTGGGGGATTTCAACTTAAGGCACTATGCTATGCATAGTATAAGTGGCTTTGGCATGCTGCTCTTATCTGTATTTTTTTGTACCTCTATATGTATGCTCAAATTGTAAATAAATAAATAAATAAATAAATAAATATAGCAAATAATATTGTTGCAGTAATAACACCAGGAGGCAGCTCTGATGAAAACTCACACTCACACGCGCTTTTAAATCTCTGCACAAAATTCAATTTAAACCAACAAATAATAGAGCCTACTAGACTGGAGAATACACTAGACCTCATCTTCACTAACAATGATGATCTGATAAGAAATGTCACCATATCAAAAACAATATACTCAGATCACAACATAATTGAGGTTCAGACATGTATGCGTGGAGCCCCAGACCGACATAATGAGACTAGTCACGAGGGAGCATTCACCAAATTAAACTTCAATAACAAAAACAAAGTGGGACCAAGTAAACCAAGTCCTAACCGATATAAGCTGGGAAGATATACTAAGCAACACAGACCCCAACTTATGCCTAGAACAGATTAACTTGGTGGCACTCGATGTATGCACAAGGCTTATTCCTCTAAGAAAAAGGAGGAGTAGATGTAAAATAGAAAGAGACAGGCGCTCCCTTTACAGGCGACAGAAAAGAAGAACAGAGCGGCTAAAAGAGGTCAATATATCTGAAATGCGTAGGGAGACACTGGTCAGAGAAATAGCAAGCATCGAACTTAAGCTAAAGGAATCTTATAGGAGTCAGGAATCGCGGGAAGAACTAAAAGCCATAAATGAAATCGAAAGAAACCCAAAGTATTTCTTCTCCTATGCCAAATCAAAGTCGAGAACAACGTCCAGTATTGGGCCCCTACTTAAACAAGATGGGTCCTACACAGATGACAGCAAGGAAATGAGTGAGCTACTCAAGTCCCAATATAACTCAGTTTTTAGCAAGCCGCTAACCAGACTGAGAGTCGAAGATCAAAATGAATTTTTTATGAGAGAGCCACAAAATTTGATTAACACAAGTCTATCCGATGTTATCCTGACGCCAAATGACTTTGAACAGGCGATAAATGACATGCCCCAGGGCCAGACTCATGGAACTCCGTGTTCATCAAGAACTGCAAGAAGCCCCTATCACGAGCCTTTTCTATCCTATGGAGAGGGAGCATGGACACGGGGGTCGTCCCACAATTACTAAAAACAACAGACATAGCCCCACTCCACAAAGGGGGCAGTAAAACAACAGCAAAGAACTACAGACCAATAGCACTAACATCCCATATCATAAAAATCTTTGAAAGGGTCCTAAGAAGCAAGATCACCACCCATCTAGAAACCCATCAGTTACACAACCCAGGGCAACATGGGTTTAGAACAGGTCGCTCCTGTCTGTCTCAACTATTGGATCACTATGACAAGGCCCTAAATGCACTAGAAGACAAAAAGAATGCAGATGTAATATATACAGACTTTGCAAAAGCCTTCGACAAGTGTGACCATGGCGTAATAGCGCACAAAATGCGTGCTAAAGGAATAACAGGAAAAGTCGGTCGATGGATCTATAATTTCCTCACTAACAGAACACAGAGAGTAGTCGTCAACAGAGTAAAGTCCGAGGCAGCTACGGTGAAAAGCTCTGTTCCACAAGGCACAGTACTTGCTCCCATCTTGTTCCTCATCCTCATATCCGACATAGACAAGGATGTCAGCCACAGCACCATGTCTTCCTTTGCAGATGACACCCGAATCAGCATGACAGTGTCTTCCATTGCAGACACTGCAAGGCTCCAGGCGGACATCAACCAAATCTTTAAGTGGGCTGCAGAAAACAATATGAAGTTCAACGATGAGAAATTTCAATTACTCAGATATGGTAAACACGAGGAAATTGAATCTTCATCAGAGTACAAAACAAATTCTGGCCACAAAATAGAGCGAAACACCAAGGTCAAAGACCTGGGAGTGATCATGTCGGAGGATCTCACCTTCAAGGACCATAACATTGTATCAATCGCATCTGCTAGAAAAATGACAGGATGGATAATGAGAACCTTCAAAACTAGGGAGGCCAAGCCCATGATGACTCTCTTCAGGTCACTTGTTCTATCTAGGCTGGAATATTGCTGCACACTAACAGCACCTTTCAAGGCAGGTGAAATTGCTGACCTAGAAAATGTACAGAGAACCTTCATGGCACGCATAACGGAGATAAAACACCTCAATTACTGGGAGCGCTTGAGGTTCCTAAAACTGTATTCCCTGGAATGCAGGTGGGAGAGATACATGATTATATACACCTGGAAAATCCTAGAGGGACTAGTACCGAACTTGCACACGAAAATCACTCACTACGAAAGCAAAAGACTTGGCAGACGATGCAACATCCCCCCAATGAAAAGCAGGGGTGTCACTAGCATGTTAAGAGACCATACAATAAGTGTCAGGGGCCCGAGACTGTTCAACTGCCTCCCAGCATACATAAGGGGGATTACCAACAGACCCCTGGCAGTCTTCAAGCTGGCACTGGACAAGCACCTAAAGTCGGTTCCTGACCAGCCGGGCTGTGGCTCATACGTTGGTTTGCGTGCAGCCAGCAGCAACAGACCATACCCCCGGCCGGGATTGAACCTGCGGTCATAGAGTCTCAAAACTCAAGCCCGTCGCATTAGCAGCAACAGCCTGGTTGATCAGGCTCTGATCCACCAGGAGGCCTGGTCACAGACCGGGCCGCGGGGGCGTTGACCCCCGGAAAACTCTCCAGGTAAACTCCAGGTAAACAAAAGTCAGTTCAAACTTTTCTCTTTGTAGGACTGACCAGTTTTTAAGAATACTTTATGTAGCCTTAGTGTACATAACATTAAATTTTTAAATAATGGTCTTGAGGACATGTTATAGCCTGACATTTCCACTTACCTTCCCTTCTCTTTGCAAACATATCAGCAATTACAATTTTCCCACTGGTGGAAGTAGGTAGTACTGTTTTTGCAATACAGCTTTAAGCTTTCTTCATCCATACTGTCCAGCCACAACTCACCAAGAGGCATCAAAAAAAAAAATCTTTTCACCATTGGCTTTTGGGTGTCCTCTTACACACTAAAATATCTCCTCGTATGCAGGACATTATTGTACTGTAATTTATTTATTTTTAGTGGGTGTCATAATTTGTTTTTCTTAATGCATTATTTCCTTCCTGTGGAACAGCACATGCTTAAAGAGCTGTTCTACAGTACTATCTTCATTGTGCCTTTCACTCTTATCACCATTAAGGTACAGTATTTGCATGATACTCTTAAAGTTACTACAGCATTGTTTTAGAAAGAACTGTAAGATATATCGTAATTTCTAATACAATTTTTGTTTACAGTGTGCCTTAACCGAAAAAGCTTACCAGTACTTGAAGCATCCAACTTGTAAAATGGGTGCGAAGTTCAGGAACATCTTGGCAACCGATTTCCCTCAAGTTAGCAATTGAACTTCTGTTTTTATTATCAAATTTTTCTTAATCTTTTTAATGGATGTGTTTTCCATATACACTAGGTAACAGGTCCCTCATTGTTATCTGCCTCTTCCTTTTCTCTCTCGTGTTATATTTCTTTTCCTGTTGTCTCAGCAATAATTTCATTTTGCTGTATTTACAGACAATTTGATGATATTATAAAGATATTATTGGATAAAAAAGAAATTGCTCCTTTTTTTAAGATATGCATATACTGTAATATTAACATATTTTCTTTGTAATTAGCAGCACCCAGTATAGTACCAATATTTAAATGTATCAATGCAAAGCTGTATCAGCATTAAATTACAGCCATAATTAGTAAAGAAATTAGCCTTTATTACCACTAAGCAGTGCTTAATGACCCACTTGTGTTATGCATTTTTATGTATCTTACAATAATAATATCACTTTTACCAGATTTTCATGTTAGCCTTATGCATACTCATACACATATGCCTCTCTTATCATTAAAGATTATAGAGTCAGCACTGAAACTTGTTTTTTTATATTATGAAAGTTAATGTATGTTTATATCTAAATATTGAACCTTAAATAAAATGCAGTATCTATCAGAGTCAGATGAGAATGTGTTAATAATATTTGCTTGCTTAGATGCAGATGCCAAACTTCTGCTGTATACTCTGTGTGGCTTACTGTATGCTTTGACCAGCCATTTAAGCAATTCACCATCCTTATATTTCAAGGCCATTATGAAGCTTGGCTGTGTAGCAAATGAATCTCTCACTAATACACTTATGTGATCTTCTAGTGAGAATATTTTGTCATGGTCCATCCCTCCCATTAGTTTGGTTATTAGTTGAATTGATCCATCACAGACCCTTTATTCCAACTTGATACATATTGTACATACATTCATAAGGCCTATGCCAAATGCAAACTTATTTTGGCTATATTTTTTTTTGGCTCAGAGAAAGCAGGTGATATCTTGTCCCAAGGTGTGGATGATTTTTGCCATGGCTTGTGCTACCACTGGCAGATAGATAGGTCACATCAAACTGCTTAAACTTGTGTCTCTAAGTGGGATCCAAATGGCAGAGCAAAACATTGACCCAATAAAGGCTCATTACACAAAGTGTCTTCATCAGTTGTCTCCAAAACAAGTTTAATAATTTTGTCGCAGTGCCCTGTTGTTTCCTAATCCTCACAAGACTCCTTTCAAGGATTGACTAAAAGAAAAAGAGCCATTAGAAAAGAATAAAAAAGTGTAGTAGGGCATTTACTGAGTTTTCAGTGGTCTTAAAAGACAAGCAGGTAGGCAACTCTCTTATTCCCAGGACACAATGGGAATGCTTTGTGAATACAATATGTATGATTTTTATTTCTTTATGCAGTACAAATAATGTAGTTTACATGTAATAAAACATTGATAGGCACAAAAGAAAGCCATTAGTAGGCAATGCATTTTGGGGAAACTAATCCTAATGTATAAATATTACTGAGATTTAGACAGATTATTAAGCAGAAATGGAGACAAGTTGCCCCACCCTATTGAGCAAGGCCTTTAACAGAGAGTTTTAAGGAGCTATGGAGTTATTTTTTGGGGTCATACTCTGTTGATAACAACACTAGGCAGTTAAGAGAGATGAATATGTCTGTAAAAAAATATATATATACAATACTGTACTGTATTTACCTGTGTATATATTGTATTTACCTCGGTTTTAGGTGTTAGAATTTTATTTTTTGTGACTAGAACTTTTGAATGTTGAACTTTTCATCAAAATATTTGTTTATACGATAAATCTAATTGTTCTGTCCTTAGCAGTGTATTATCTGATCAGTGAATTAACAGATAACATTTTCTTTTGTAAACTTGGTATGAGTTAGGTGGTGGTATTTTTTAATTCATCAGGAAAAAGGATAAGTATTTCTTGACATGGGTGTGTTGCTAGTATTTTTCAAACCCGTACTAAATTTTCCCTTTTAATTTGTCAGGTCCTAACCTTTTTTTTTTACCTCATCCCTCATTATTATTTTTGCTCCTAGATAATTAGGTTCAAATATGAAGTTATCCAGCAGCACTATGCCTTTTGAACATTTGCAGATGGAGGGCTTATTGTATATATTATACAAGGGTAAATTAAAAAATAAAATTGATCAGAAAAATCAGATATGTTAGAGCATGGTGACAAGAGGCAAAAATATATCAAATAGAACTGGTTCAAGTACTATTTTCTTGGGAATAAGTATGCATGGTCAATGATTGAAAATTTAATTTTTGTTTTTTTTCACAAGATTTGATTACTTGTATTTTTTTTTTTGGGGGGGGGAGAGGGGAGGAGGAGGAGGGGGTAAGAAAGGTTACATAATCTTTATCATTAATGAAATGCTATGTTGAAATAAAATATAAAAAAATCCATTTTACATGGCATCTGATAAAATTACATTCCAGTCAATTAAGTGACTTGTGGCATGTTTCTATTCTGTATGGCAGGCACTATATATAACTCCTATGGGTTTGGCATTTCCCTATAAATATAATAATAATACTTTGTGTGGCATTGTTGATTATTATTGTAATCACAGGGAAGCACTAAACCCACATGGGATTATGCAGCATGTTATGTATACCAGCATACAGTAGCTGATCTGAGGTAATTGTATACATTACAATTTTCATACATACCTTTTTTGTTAAATAAATCACTGTTATGACATCTGATGTTCATCTGGCTGGTATTCTAATTAGGAAGTCAATGGGTTGTTTGTATTTTGATAAAATAAGGTTTACTTGCTAATATTTACAGTAAATATACCCGATAAACTATATGTATATTGTGTTAAATAAATTGTATTATATAAATTGTATTATATAAATTATAAGTTGAATTAAAGTAATAATAAATTATAATCATAGTACTCCTGCCCTGGGAGGCAAAGGGGTGCTGTATATGCCCCTTTCCCTACACCTCCATCAGTAGGTAGCAGGGTAGTGATGTGTCTGGACAGTCAGTGTTGAAATGAAGTGAGTAACCCAAACCCTACCCTCTCATTTGTACCAGTTGGTGACATTTTGATTGAGGTCGACCTCTTCTCCATTGTGTTGACTGAGTTCCAAAACACTGTTTAGGATTCTTATTAATTTTGATGTCAGGATTAACCCTTAAACTGTCCAAACGTAGATCTGTGTTCACTCGCGTAGCACTCTGAACGTAGATCTACGTTTTATTTTACATTTGAAGGCACGTAAAATAAAACGTAAATCTACGTTGGAAGTGCTACACGAGTGAACGTAGATCTACGTTTGGACAGTTTAAGGGTTAAGATAGCCATTCATTAGTGTTTTACAGTATTATTAAAATAGATATTGATTACTGTCATTAGTCCTAAACTTTTAAATTAACTGGCTTGAATAAAATTTTAATTAAAACTAATTGATTTTTATTTTACTGATGTTTGTATTGGTGTTTTCTATATCATACACCTATTAAGGTAAATAATACAACACCTCTTGCATTAGATAGCACTTGAGCAGTAGTGGGCAATCAGTATCCAAGGAATGGAGGGGTAGCTCTCATTCCTTGGATCAAGAGTCCTTTACCACAGTTGGCATTATTTAAATGTTTATACTACATTCAACACACATTTGCAAAACATATACGAGGTGTCGTGTGGCAAAAAAGAATAAACTCAAAATTCAAACCATGGAAAAAAACATAGTTGAAGTTTCACTTCAGTACTTACTCAGACTCGTCTCTTACCACTTATTCAGACTCATTTCTTAACACAAGACATAGTGGTGACTACACATTCCAACCGCAGTAGATTTAAGCATAAAATCTTGGTGGTCTGTTCATAAGGGTTAATTAAAAGAACCTTACTCCACTAAAACTCTAAATTTGATTATCTAAAATTGGAAAAGTTATTACACTGTACCTTGAACTATGGCATTATAACTTAAGATGGAATATTGACTGCAAATTCAGGTAATTCATGCTTTACTCATGATTTCCCAAGTTTTTCTTGACTAAGTAAAAAAAACAAAAAAAAAAAGACAGACAGACAAATTACATGCACACGTAACAACTTAAATGAAAGCCATTGGCTTAATGTTTTCAAAATGTATCAATATTGTATTTAAAGCTATGGTATTCAAATGATACAGATAAAAAAATGTAAAGACATAATCAGGTTTATTAATAAATGTCACATTAATTTCCAATTATTAATGGAGAAAAAGAAAATATCTCCATACACAACTACAAAATGAAGCTTCTGGAGTACTTAATTAAGGTTAATGAAGCTTAATATTAACATCCTGCAGCAAAAATCTGTACCATGGCAGAATTAGTGGATGTATGCAGTGTGGTAAAGTAGAAAGAGGGGAGCATCGTGTATCATGCCTGTGATGGGCCAAGTCATGGGCAGTGGCCAGAACAGTGCCAACCCCCAGCCCATAGATACATTCTCTGCTGCTGCTCAGGACAAAACATGAGGAGAGATTGGAGCAATGAAGCTTAAGTTAATATATTTTGTTACGGGCTTTAAGACTAACTTACAGAAGACAGTATCTACACTTTCCCACAGATGAAACATTAAGCAATTACTTCACTCGATAACCCAGATTTTGACCTTTGGGGCATTTATTCTTTTTTCTGCCTTGCAATGCCTTACATACTGTACCTCCCCATGATGAAGATTTTTATTACAAAACATAATAAATTGTTCAAAAACTTCCATTATATTAGTATATGTATGCAGTGCCATTATTCAGAGCTGCATTATGAAATTTATACCATAAATAAATTTAAACAAGAAAACATGCTGGAGGAATATCTTTTATTTTGTAGTGTCCACCACTGAGTACGTATTTAACATTTAATCTACATTATCATAATTATGATTCTCACTCCTAACATTTCAGTATTTTCAATTTTTTTTTTATCATTGTTGCATTTCGCCTATTATTATTAGACAAACCTTTGTTATTCATATACAGATTATGTGCAAAATTCGATAGTGTAATTACATACCACAGTGTGTATTTGTAAATTTTAAGCGTCAGTATTTTACATGACCCATCTGTACAGTAATTATGGTTTAACGATAAATCCACTTCCATATACTGTATGTACCTTTTTTCCCTTTTGCATAATTACCCTCAACTATTCTTTACTATAAGTACACCTACCATCCGACTTACGACCAAGTTCGGTTCCGAGAAACCGGTCATAAGTCGAAATGGTCGTAAGTCGAACTTTACTACTGAATATCAACAAAACATTTTTGTAATGACTTTATTTTATTGTTTTATTTTGGTATTTCATGTTTTACTTTACTTTTTATGTTGTTAGTACTGTATTTTATACTGTAAGGTTTAGGATAAACACTGTGCACAACACAAATAGTTGTCTATTTCCCAGAAATTTGGCATAAAAAACACGGTCATAAGTCGAGTGGTCGTAAGTCGAGCAGGTCGTAAGTCGGATGGTAGGTGTATACCCATTCTTCCTTTAGCCTTTAACTATCCCATCTTCATCCTTGCTTTGTCTTCATTATAATTACGGCCTCTCCTCACTTAGCGATGTACTCGCTTACTGACTACTTGGACTTATGACGGGCTCTCTGACCAGTATGCATACCTAAATAATGCATATTAGAGCTGATTTCCTCTATTCTTTTTATTACAATATGCAGTAGATTGATGTATAAACATTTAAAAATACGTGCACCAGAAATGTTATAAATGGTGCAAAGGTGATATTAACCCTTTGAGGGTTTTCGTCATACTAGTACGTCTTACGCGTAGGGGTTTTTGACGTACTAGTACTCATAAATTCTAGCGGCCTCAAATCTAGTGGGAGAAAGCTGGTAAGCCTTCATATGAAAGAATGGGTCTATGTGGTCAGTGTGCACAGTCTAAAAAAAATCCTGCAGCACACAGTGCATAATGAGAAAAAAATAACTTTGACCATTTTTTTTTAATAAATCAGCGACTTTGCAGTGTATTTTCGTATGGTATTTATTGTTGTATTCTAGTTTTCTTGGTCTCATTTTATAGAATGGAAGACATATTACAGAAATTGAGATGATTTTGACTGGTTTTACAATGAAAGGTGCCTTGAAATTGAGCTCAAAGTAGCAGAAATGTTCGATTTTTACCAAACTTCAAAAGTAAACAAATCGTGCAATACACGTCAACTGGTGAGTCTAATATTCTTTTACAAGTGCACCAATAATATTTATACCATTTTTTACACTAATGCAGTAGTCTGCATAACAGTAAATCTTATATTTTTTGTGAAAATAAAAATTCAAAGTGGAAAGCAAAAGAATATAAGAGGGGCCTTGAGACATGACTAATGACTAGAGGAAATGTCATTTTAGTGCCAGGAATGTCTATCTTGTTTATTCTGGACCCTATTCAGAAATTGGCATCTATTGAAATTTGTGTGAAATTGGCAAAATTGCTAAATTCTGACCACTGTACTGGATAGTTGAATTTATAAATGGGTGGTTTCTTGCACCCATTCGATAGAAAAAATGGAGTTCTAGCGAAATATTCATGTTTTTTGTCGACTAGTACAGTGAAATTGGCCGAAAATGGGGCTCAAAGTGGGCAAAATCGCCGATGCGTAAACATCGCCGAGACCGCTAACTTTGCGAGAGCATAATTCCGTAAGTTTTCTATCAAATTTCAAACTTTTGGTGTCTTTATGATCGGGAAAAGATTCTCTATCTTTTCATAAGAGAAAATAATTTTTTTTTTTTTAAATTTGGCCGACCCTGAGAACGAGTTTCGGAGAGGGCCTGTCGACCCTCAAAGGGTTAAAACAATATCAAAGATGGTTGATACAAATCCACTACCATTATAGTATGCTCCTCACTTAGTGACGAATTTGTTTACCGATGTGGCCTTAGGAGCGGAACTTTGTCGTTAACCCTTTCACTGTCGAGAGCTCTGATCCTGAAGTCCCACTGTCGAAAAATATTAAAAAAAAAAAAAAATTTTTTTACCAAAATCCTTAAAATATTTTTCTGATTGTTTTAATTAAAAGAAAAAAAATTTTGCGATCACTACTTACCGAAATATAGAGGCATGAAGTTGACAAAGTGAACCACTTATAGCAACATCACCGACTGCTGCTCACTCGGTAATATGATTTCTACTATTCTATTTTTCTTTTCGTTTCTACTACTGTATTTCATTTTTTCAAGTAACTTTTGAGGCCTGTGAGACCAATATAATGCATAATAAATATATATATACACGTATGTACAGTGGATCCCCGCATAACGATTACCTCCGAATGCGACCAATTATGTAAGTGTATTTATGTAAGTGCGTTTGTACGTGTATGTTTGGGGGTCTGAAATGGACTAATCTACTTCACAATATTTCTTATGGGAACAAATTCGGTCAGTACTGGCACCTGAACATACTTCTGGAGTGAAAAAATATCGTTAACCAGGGGTCCACTGTATATATATATAGTGGACCCCCGCCTTACGAACGCATCGTCTTATGTTAAATCCGCCATACGAAGCATATGAACGCAAAAATTTTGCCTCGCCTCATGATAAAAATCTCGCCTTATGTGATTCGTCTGGGACGCGTCCCATATGTGGCCTCAGTGCCAGTGTTTAAAAGCCAGCCGGTGCGGTTGCATCTATGCATGCATTCGGTACATTTCACATTATCCCAGTGTTTTTAGTGCTTGTAACTGCAAAATAAGTCACCATGGACCCCAAGAAAGCTTCTAGTGCCATCCACGTGGATGAAAATCACGCTGATACAGCTACTGCAAGCCGTGTTGGCAACCTGTACAATGACAATGTTATGGCCCATTTTAGGAAAGTCTTAAAGGAGTGGGAGGTACAGAACTCTATGGACAGATTTGTTGTGTGACAGAGGTCCAGTGACTCTCAAGCTGGTCCTGGCGGCATTAAAAGAAGAAGGGAAGTAACCCCGGAAAAGGACTTGCTACCTTAAGTCCTAATGGAAGGGGATTCCCCTTCTAAACAATAACAACTTCCACACTCTCCCCTCCTCCCATCCCATCAATCATCACCAGATCTTCAATAAAGGTAAGTGTGAGATGAATGGTTTGAACAACCGACAAGTTGAAGATTGAGACACTTATGCAGCATATGGGAATCTTTATTCAGGAAACGTTTCGCCATACAGTGGCTTCATCAGTCCAATACAAAGAGGAAGGCGTAAGGAGAGGAGGAGAATGAGGTAATCAGTCCCTCAGCCTGGAGTCGATGTGTTCAGTCCATCAATCTTGTAGAATGTACTGAACACATCGACTCCAGGCTGAGGGACTGATTACCTCATTCTCCTCCTCTCCTTACGCCTTCCTCTTTGTATTGGACTGATGAAGCCACTGTGTGGCGAAACGTTTCCTGAATAAAGATTCCCATATGCTGCATAAGTG
>NC_091295.1:29265916-29315732 GCF_038502225.1 Cherax quadricarinatus
CTTTTAACATTTCTATCTTTATCCCATCAATCCCGGCTGCCTTACCCCCTTTCATTTTACCTACTGCCTCACGAACTTCCCCCACACTCACAACTGGCTCTTCCTCACTCCTACAAGATGTTATTCCTCCTTGCCCTATACACGAAATCACAGCTTCCCTATCTTCATCAACATTTAACAATTCCTCAAAATATTCCTTCCATCTTCCCAATACCTCTAACTCTCCATATAATAACTCTCCTCTCCTATTTTTAACTGACAAATCCATTTGTTCTCTAGGCTTCCTTAACTTGTTAATCTCACTCCAAAACTTTTTCTTATTTTCAACAAAATTTGTTGATAACATCTCACCCACTCTCTCATTTGCTCTCTTTTTACATTGCTTCACCACTCTCTTAACTTCTCTCTTTTTCTCCATATACTCTTCCCTCCTTGCATCACTTCTACTTTGTAAAAACTTCTCATATGCTAACTTTTTCTCCCTTACTACTCTCTTTACATCATCATTCCACCAATCGCTCCTCTTCCCTCCTGCACCCACTTTCCTGTAACCACAAACTTCTGCTGAACACTCTAACACTACATTTTTAAACCTACCCCATACCTCTTCGACCCCATTGCCTATGCTCTCATTAGCCCATCTATCCTCCAATAGCTGTTTATATCTTACCCTAACTGCCTCCTCTTTTAGTTTATAAACCTTCACCTCTCTCTTCCCTGATGCTTCTATTCTCCTTGTATCCCATCTACCTTTTACTCTCAGTGTAGCTACAACTAGAAAGTGATCTGATATATCTGTGGCCCCTCTATAAACATGTACATCCTGAAGTCTACTCAACAGTCTTTTATCTACCAATACATAATCCAACAAACTACTGTCATTTCGCCCTACATCATATTGTGTATACTTATTTATCCTCTTTTTCTTAAAATATGTATTACCTATAACTAAACCCCTTTCTATACAAAGTTCAATCAAAGGGCTCCCATTATCATTTACACCTGGCACCACAAACTTACCTACCACACCCTCTCTAAAAGTTTCTCCTACTTTAGCATTCAAGTCCCCTACCACAATTACTCTCTCACTTGGTTCAAAGGCTCCTATACATTCACTTAACATCTCCCAAAATCTCTCTCTCTCCTCTGCATTCCTCTCTTCTCCAGGTGCATACACGCTTATTATGACCCACTTCTCGCATCCAACCTTTACTTTAATCCACATAATTCTTGAATTTACACATTCATATTCTCTTTTCTCCTTCCATAACTGATCATTTAACATTACTGCTACCCCTTCCTTTGCTCTAACTCTCTCAGATACTCCAGATTTAATCCCATTTATTTCCCCCCACTGAAACTCTCCTACCCCCTTCAGCTTTGTTTCGCTTAGGGCCAGGACATCCAACTTCTTTTCATTCATAACATCAGCAATCATCTGTTTCTTGTCATCCGCACTACATCCACGCACATTTAAGCAACCCAGTTTTATAAAGTTTTTCTTCTTCTCTTTTTTAGTAATTGTATACAGGAGAAGGGGTTACTAGCCCATTGCTCCCGGCATTTTAGTCGCCTCATACGACACGCATGGCTTACGGAGGAAAGATTCTTTTCCACTTCCCCATGGACAATAGAAGAAATAAAAAAGAACAAGAGCTATTTAGAAAAAGGAGAAAAACCTAGATGCATGTATATATATATATGCATGTGCGTGTCTGTGAAGTGTGACCAAAGTGTAAGTAGGAGTAGCAAGATATCCCTGTTATCTTAGCGTGTTTATGAGAGAGAAAAAGAAACCAGCAATCCTACCATCATGCAAAACAGTTACAGGTTTTTGTTTCACAGTCATCTGGCAGGACGGTAGTACTTCCCTGGGTGGTTGCTGTCTACCAACCTACTACCTACCTGCATATATATATATATATATATATATATATATATATATATATATATATATATATATTATATATATATATATATATATATTTATATATATATATATATATATATATATATATATATATATATATATATATATATATATATATATATATATATATATATACAGTGGACCCCCGCATAACGATTACCTCCGAATGCGACCAATTATTTAAGTCTATTTATGTAAGTGCGTTTGTACGTGTATGTTTGGGGGTCTGAAATGGACTAATCTACTTCACAATATTTCTTATGGGAACAAATTCGGTCAGTACTGGCACCTGAACATACTTCTGGAGTGAAAAAATATCGTTAACCGGGGGTCCACTGTATATATATATATATATATAAATATATATATATAATATATATATATATATATATATATATATATATATATATATATATATATATATATATATGCATATATTTTTTTTTTTTTACAAGTCGGCCGTCTCCCACCGAGGCAGGGTGACCCAAAAAGAAAGAAAATCCCCAAAAAGAAAATACTTTCATCATCATTCAACACTTTCACCTCACTCACACATAATCACTGTTTTTGCAGAGGTGCTCAGAACACAACAGTTTAGAAGCATATACATATAAAGATACACAACATATCCCTCCAAACTGCTAATATCCCAAAACCCCTCCTTTAGAGTGCGGGCATTGTACTTCCCATTTCCAGGACTCAAGGCCGGCTATATAAAAATAACCAGTTTCCCTGAATCCCTTCACTAAATAGTACCCTGCTCACACTCCAACAGATCGCCAGGTCCCAAATACCATTCGTCTCCATTCACTCCTATCGAACACGCTCATGCACGTCTGCTGGAAGTCCAAGCCCCTCGCCCACAAAACCTCCCTTACCCCTTCCTTCCAACCTTTTCGAGGACGACCCCTACCCAGCCTTCCTTCTCCTACAGATTTAAATGCTCTCCATGTCATTCTACTTTGATCCATTCTCTCTAAATGACCAAACCACCTCAACAACCCCTCTTCAGCCCTCTGACTAATACTTTTATTAACTCCACACCTCCTAATTTCCACACTCCGAATTTTCTGCATAATATTTACACCACACATTGCCCTTAGACAGGACATCTCCACTGCCTCCAACCACCTCCTCGCTGCTGCATTCACAACCCAAGCTTCACACCCATATAAGAGTGTTGGTACTACTATACTTTCATACATTCCCTTCTTTGCCTCCATGGATAATGTTTTTTGACTCCACATATACCTCAACGCACCACTCACCTTTTTTCCCTCATCAATTCTATGATTAACCTCATCCCTCATAAATCCATCCGCCGACACGTCAACTCCCAAGTATCTGAAAACATTCACTTCTTCCATACTCCTCCTCCCCAATTTGATATCCAATTTTTCTTTATCTAAATCATTTGATACCCTCATCACCTTACTCTTTTCTATGTTCACTTGCAACTTTCTACCTTTACACACACTCCCAAACTCATCCACTAACCTTTACAATTTTTCCTTAGAATCTCCCATAAGCACAGTATCATCAGCAAAAAGTAACTGTATCAATTCCCATTTTGTATTTGATTCCCCATAATTTAATCCCACCGCTCTCCCGAACACCCTAGCATTTACTTCTTTTACAACTCCATTTATAAATATATTAAACAACCATGGTGACATTACACATCCCTGTCTAAGACCTACTTTTTTATTTATTAACAATTTGAGCACACATACAGAGGTACAAAAAAATACAGATAAGAGCAGCATGCCAAAGCCACTTATACTATGCATAGCATTACGGGCTGGCTTAAAATTAACTTAAGATTAACTAAGCAATGATGAAATCAGTGATAAAACATTAATGTAAACAGATTACTATAAAGCACAAGTGAGTATTACAAAGACTACAAAGACTATTTGCAGATGACACTACATACGTCTTCTCCCACCTGAGCCCAGTCACGCTAGCCAATACTGTAAATACAGAATTACAGAAAATATCTACCTGGATGAGGACTAACAAACTTACACTAAACATTGACAAAACCTACTTCATTCAGTTTGGTAACAGAGCTACAGATGTCCCTCTTAACATAATGATAAACGGATCACCTATCACAAAGCTAACAGAGGGAAAATTCTTAGGAATCCACCTTGATAATAGACTCAAATTTCATACACATATACAACAAATTTCTAAGAAAATTTCCAAGACTGTAGGCATACTATCGAAGATACGGTACTATGCTCCACAGTCAGCCCTCCTGGCCCTATATCACTCTCTTATTTACCCCTATCTCACCTATGGAATTTGTGCATGGGGCTCAACAACAAGTAACCATCTCAGACCACTAATTACCCAACAAAAGGCTGCAGTTAGAATGATAACAAATTCTCACTATAGGCAGCACACTCCACCAATATTCAATACACTAAACCTATTCACCATACAAAACATTCATACTTATTACTGCACCTATTACATACATAGAACACTTAACTCTGATATTAACCCTCCCCTCAAACATCTCCTTGCCAACCTCAACAGAACACATGACCATAACACAAGGCACAGATCACTCTTTGATGTTCCTCGTGTCCATCTCACACTATGCAAAAACTCAATGCACATAAAAGGCCCTAAAATCTGGAACTCATTACCTGTAAATATAAAAGAAACACTACCTGTTTATAAATTCAAGTCTCTTCTCAAAGATCACTTACTCACCCAAAACCAAATAAATACTGAATAACTGAACCTTATAAATTGTATATCTTAAATATTTCTCACAATTATATCACATAAATGTTAAACCTAAAACCCAATCTAACTTTATTATTTTTTAAATACACTACCTAACAGAATACTCCATTCTACTGAATGTATAACAATGCATACAACCATATGACCTGTCTTTGTAATACTCACTTGTGCTTTATAGTAATCTGTTTACATTAAAGTTTTATCACCGATGTCATCATTGCTTAGTTCATCTTAAGTTAATTTTAAGCCAGCCCGTAATGCTATGCATAGTATAAGTGGCTTTGGCATACTGCTCTTATCTGTATTTTTTGTACCTCTGTATGTGTGCTCAAATTTTTAAATAAATAAATAAATAAATAAATAAATGGTTGCATGCATTGTTGTACATTCAGTCGTATGGAGTATTCTGTTAGGTAGTGTATTTAAAAAATAACAAAGTTAGATTGGGTTTTAGGTTTAACATTTATGTGATATAATTGTGAGAAACATTTAAGATATACAATTTATAAGGTTCAGTTATTCAGTATTTATTTGGTTTTGGGTGAGTAAGTGATCTTTGAGAAGAGATTTGAATTTATAAACAGGTAGAGTTTCTTTTATATTTACAGGTAATGAATTCCAGATTTTAGGGCCTTTTATGTGCATTGAGTTTTTGCATAGTGTGAGATGGACATGAGGAACATCAAAGAGTGATCTGTGCCTTGTGTTATGGTCATGTGTTCTGTTGAGGTTGGCAAGGAGATGTTTGAGGGGAGGGTTAATATCAGAGTTAAGTGTTCTATGTATGTAATAGGTGCAGTAATAAGTATGGATGTTTTGTATGGTGAGTAGGTTTAGTGTATTGAATATTGGTGGAGTGTGCTGCCTGTAGTGAGAATTTGTTATCATTCTAACTGCAGCCTTTTGTTGGGTAATTAGTGGTCTGAGATGGTTAATTGTTGTTGAGCCCCATGCACAAATTCCATAGGTGAGATAGGGGTAAATAAGAGAGTGATATAGGGCCAGGAGGGCTGACTGTGGAACATAGTACCGTATCTTCGATAGTATGCCTACAGTCTTGGAAATTTTCTTAGAAATTTGTTGTATATGTGTATGAAATTTGAGTCTATTATCAAGGTGGATTCCTAAGAATTTTCCCTCTGTTAGCTTTGTGATAGGTGATCCGTTTATCATTATGTTAAGAGGGACATCTGTAGCTCTGTTACCAAACTGAATGAAGTAGGTTTTGTCAATGTTTAGTGTAAGTTTGTTAGTCCTCATCCAGGTAGATATTTTCTGTAATTCGGTATTTACAGTATTGGCTAGCGTGACTGGGCTCGGGTGAGAGAAGACGTATGTAGTGTCATCTGCAAATAGTGTGGGTTTGAGTAATTGCGAAGCATTTGGAAGGTCATTTATGTATAGGAGAAAGAGAAGAGGGCCAAGGACACTTCCCTGTGGGACACCAACTGTAATTGGTTGCGCAGAAGAGTTTGCCCCCATTTGCGTACACATATTGGCTTCTGTTGCTGAGGTATGACTTGAGGTAGTTGAGGGAGTGCCCTCTTATACCATAGTGTGACAATTTTATGTGGAGCAAGTCATGGTCAACTGTATCAAAAGCTTTATGTAAGTCAATGAAGATCCCCAGTGGGACTTCTTTTTTCTCTATTGCAGTGTATAAATGTTCTAGCATGTGTATAATAGCATCATTAGTATTTTTATTAGGCCTGAATCCAAATTGGCAGGGGTTGAGTATGTTTTGGGAGATAAGGTAGTAGATTCGTTTATGAATTAATTTTTCGAAGATTTTTGAGAGAGGGTGTAAGTTGGATATTGGCCTATAGTTGTTCAACTCTGTTTGGTCTCCTCCTTTGTGGATCGGGGTGACCCTTGCTATTTTGAGTACTGTAGGGAAGGTGGAAGATTCAATGGATTTGTTAAAGAGTGTTGCAATGATTGGTGATAGCACTTGTGACACTTTTTTGTATATAAAGGGTGGTAAGGTATTTAAATCTCCTGCCTTGTTTTTTAGTGCGTTGATAATAAGGGAGACTTCGTATGGGTTAGTCGGAGCTAGGAACAGTGTGTTCGGGTAGTTGCCGGTGAGGTAGTCATTTGGTGGGGTATCTGAGCTTGGGATTTTATTGGCAAGGTTTTGTCCTATAGTGGAGAAGAAATCATTGAGTCTGTTTGCTGTTTCTGTTGGTGGGAGTTGGGGTTCATCTGATTTTGCTAATTTTATTTCGCTATTTCGTGATATCTTTTTTGTTCCCAGAATTTCTGATAGGGTTTTCCAGGTCTTTTTTATATCACCTCGTAAGTTGGATAATCTGTTCTCATAATACAATTTTTTTGCCCTTCTTATCAGGCTGGTTAGGATTGACGAGTAACTTTTTGTTTGGTCTCTGTACTGTTTTTCATATTGGTGTTTTGTATTTATGGATTTGAGAATGCTGGGTGTTAGCCAGGGACTGTTCAGTCTCTTAGCTGTCATCTGTTTAGTTTTTTTAGGGCAGTACTTGTTATAGAGGTATTGGGTCTTTTTTAGAAAATTATTTATACATTCGTCAATATCTGTATAGATTTCTAGCTCAGTGTGCCAATCAATGTTTGCTACTGCTGTTGTGAAGTTATTAATGGCTGCCTCATTGTGAAGTCTGAAGGTGACTTTAGTAGTGTCTTGGGGTAGTTTACCAAGAGTTGTTATGAGGAAAGTAGGGTAGTGGTCTGTGGTATTATCTGTAATTATGCCTGATTTTAAAGGGGATATGGTGTTGGTCCAGATGTGGTCAAGTAGGGAAACACTAGTCTCTGTAACTCTTGTAGGTTTTGTTACTGTTGGTAGTAACATACAGTTACTCATTGTGTTTGTGAATTCAGTAACGTGTGGGTCCTGGTCTTGCAGGAGATTTATATTGAAGTCACCTGAGAGTAGTAAGTGATCTTTGTTCATGCGTGCATCAGTTATCATACTTCCTAGGTTTTGACTAAATTGGCTAATGTTTGACTGTGGAACTCTGTAGATGTTTATCAATGTGAGAGGTTTTCGTAGGTATTTGGATTTGAATTTAGCTATTATATATTCCCCATGTTCATTCCTTGTGCAAGTATTAGTGATACATTCTAGTTGGTCTGAGTAGTATATGGCTGTGCCACCCCCTTGTTGGTCTGGCCTACAGTTGTGTATGGCTGTGTAACCAGGAATGGCATAGACATCTGTACTATCAGGCTTTAGCCAGGTTTCAGTTAGTGTAATGATGGACATAATGGCATGTAAGGAATTTAGTAATGCTATGAGGTCATCGTAATGCTTGCTTAAAGATCTGATATTGTAGTTAAAGATAGTTATGTTGTTGTTGGCACTGAGAAGTGCCTTTGATTGTTCTGCAGTGTAGTAATTACAGTAACTGTTTGATTCATTTAAGTCATTAAATAAGAGGTTGGTATCAGGATCAATGCTTGTAATCATAAGATTTGTAGTGAATCTATAGTTAGAATTAAGTATAAAACAAAGTAAATAGTCTTAAGCTAAAAAATAGCACCTGAATTATTTAATAAATGTAAAATAATGAGCTAAGGTAGTTTTTTTTTTGTTTTTGTTTTTTAAGCTAAAATAAAGGAGACAATATAAAAGAGACTAATACAAATAAAGTGATGATCAAATAATGGCGCTTACCGGGAAGTAGTCTCCCTCTCTTCTACACACCCTAACCTGAGCCGCACTATCCTCATAAAAACTCTTTACAGCATTTAGTAACTTACCACCTATTCCATATACTTGCAACATCTGCCACATTGCTCCCCTATCCACTCTATCATATGCCTTTTCTAAATCCATAAATGCAATAAAAACTTCCCTACCTTTATCTAAATACTGTTCACATATATGCTTCAATGTAAACACTTGATCTACACATCCCCTGCCCACTCTGAAACCTCCTTGCTCATCCACAATCCTAAAATCTGTCTTACCTCTAATTCTTTCAATAATAACCCTACCGTACACTTTTCCTGGTATACTCAGTAAACTTATTCCTCTATAATTTTTACAATCTCTTTTGTCCCCCTTCCCTTTATATAAAGGGACTATACATGCTCTCTGCCAATCCCTAGGTACCTTCCCCTCTTTCATACATTTATTAAACAAAAGTACCAACCACTCCAACACTATATCTTCCCCTGCTTTATTTATTTATTTATTTATTTATTTATTTAAAAATTTGTGCACACATACAGAGGTACAAAAAATACAGAAAAGAGCAGTATGCCAAAGCCACTTATACTATGCATAGCATTACGGGCTGGCTTAAAATTAACTTAAGATGAACTAAGCAATGATGACATCGGTGATAAAACTTTAATGTAAACAGATTACTATAAAGCACAAGTGAGTATTACAAAGACAGGTCATATGGTTGTATGCATTGTTGTACATTCAGTAGAATGGAGTATTCTGTTAGGTAGTGTATTTAAAAAATAATAAAGTTAGATTGGGTTTTAGGTTTAACATTTATGTGATATAATTGTGAGAAACATTTAAGATATACAATTTATAAGGTTCAGTTATTCAGTATTTATTTGGTTTTGGGTGAGTAAGTGATCTTTGAGAAGAGACTTGAATTTATAAACAGGTAGTGTTTCTTTTATATTTACAGGTAATGAGTTCCAGATTTTAGGGCCTTTTATGTGCATTGAGTTTTTGCATAGTGTGAGATGGACACGAGGAATATCAAAGAGTGATCTGTGCCTTGTGTTATGGTCATGTGTTCTGTTGAGGTTGGCAAGGAGATGTTTGAGGGGAGGGTTAATATCAGAGTTAAGTGTTCTATGTATGTAATAGGTGCAGTAATAAGTATGAATGTTTTGTATGGTGAATAGGTTTAGTGTATTGAATATTGGTGGAGTGTGCTGCCTATAGTGAGAATTTGTTATCATTCTAACTGCAGCCTTTTGTTGGGTAATTAGTGGTCTGAGATGGTTACTTGTTGTTGAGCCCCATGCACAAATTCCATAGGTGAGATAGGGGTAAATAAGAGAGTGATATAGGGCCAGGAGGGCTGACTGTGGAGCATAGTACCGTATCTTCGATAGTATGCCTACAGTCTTGGAAATTTTCTTAGAAATTTGTTGTATATGTGTATGAAATTTGAGTCTATTATCAAGGTGGATTCCTAGGAATTTTAACATTTCTGTCATGATCCCATCAGTTCCAGCTGCTTTACCCCCTTTCATTCTACGTAATGCCTCACGTACCTCCCCCACACTTACATTCTGCTCTTCTTCACTCCTAAAAGATGGTATACCTCCCTGGCCAGTGCATGTATTCATGTATACCTGAATAAACTTACTTACACGCGGTCTTCCCAACCACCCATGCTGCCTTCCCTACCCACATGCCATCATCCCCACCATCCACACTGCTTTCCCCACCACTCATGCTGTCTTCCCCACACCCATCCTAGGTTCTCTACACATGCTACTATATATGATAACCTATCCAAGCTGCTTTTTCTAACACCCACTCTGCCTTCTCCACCGCCCAAGTTGCCATCCCTTTTCACTATCTGTATCTGGTATCCTGAGCATTGTTTTCAGTCAGAAACTCCTCAAAACCATGAAATTCATCTTCACTGACACTTCCATCTGTGTTCGAACTATCACCTGGGAAGAGAAGAGTCCCAAATTCGCCGGGGAGTCAGATATTTCTTATCGCTAGGCAATGACTACTGAAATGGCATTCCCACACTGCACCACTGGCTCCCAGATTTTTTTTATACTGTGCACACTGACCACGAAGACCCATTCTCTCACATGTAGGCCTACCAGCTTTCTCCTGCTAGATTTGAAGCCGCTAGAATTTTGACGTAGTACTACAGCACCAACACTGGCTCGTAAGCCGTAGTACTACGGCACCAGCAGTGAAAGTATTAAGTGAGGAGAGGCTGTATAATAATAACTAAGTGCTAAATTCACAAGGGTCTTACAGCACTGGCTTTGTCTTCAATACCTACCTATATTCCCTTCCTTACTTAAACATTTTTCTTATTCCAAGCTCATCTACTTACTGACTCACCTTCACAATCACATTCCAAGTTTCTTTCTCATTTTTTAGCCAACAAACCACAAAATAACTATCCTTTTCTTCCATTCACCATGGCATGCCTAGTCTCATTTTCCCTTCACCCCAGCATACCTAGCTGCCTCTTCACTTCACCTCAGCATGCCTAGCTTACTCTTCCCTTCACCCCAGCATGCCTGGCTTCATCATCCCTTCATTTACCCTCACACTCACTTTATACAAGGTGAAGGCTAGTAAAGCTGACAATGAGCAAAGGTGGCCTACTTTTTATCTTGCTTCCCACATGTAAATTATAAAAAACAAGCACTAAACCCATAAGGGTTTAGTACTTGTATATACAATATGTACTGCTGCCTCCCTTGTTCTTTTGTTAATAATTTTTCTGTACATCACAAGCATGTACTGTTGGTTAGGTTGGTTTGTGAGATTTAAAACCTGTTGTCTACACGAGGAGCATTAAAGCTGCGTGTAACCCGTTCACCACCAGTAAAGAAATTTGAATCCCTTAGACAGGAATTAGAGTCACCTTTTGGTGTATATTCACCGAAACCCATACACCTCTTATGTACATGTACAGGCCACCAGTGTTTATAATTCTCCCTCTTTAAATGGTGTATGCCTTGATGTCAGTGAAGGGCTCTTGAATGAAGGAATAGGAGATACCATTCACATCCTTGGATATAACCTGGTTACTTTCAGTCCTCTAGATGCTGTATGGCCTCTTCACTACAGGTTTAGTATTACCCCATGAAGTATTAAATGTATCCTCCATAATTACCTTTTCATATTTTATCATTGGTGTATACGTATATCATTATGTATTCATGTATTTTCTTCATGCTACATTTGTAATGCCATTATAACATCCATATTTCTTCCAGTAACACACTTTTGAATATTTCAGCACTATTGTTAATGAAACCTGACCTTAGCAACTAATAGGGAAATGAGGGGTGTCAGGTAATGCCAATTGTCCTTCAGATCTCAATAAATGAAATTGTTTTTCCATTATCATAACAATGAACATTTCTGGAAACGACAGATGTCCACCGATTCTGAATCAATTTAAACAGCAGATTATCAAAATAACAGACAGTTCTGGAAATAATTGACTTTGCAGTTTACAGAGTTTGTCTGCTTTCCAGATTTTGTCTATTAATTCCAAAATCTTCTAGTTAAATCAAAATCTCTTAAATCAAGGTTTTACTGTAATACATTATCACACAAATTTACTTCACGTTCTATCTATATCTACTCTTATTTATCAAATTTCAACTTGTTTTCCTACCCACCTCTCTTATACATGTACTTGTTATGTAGCTCTCAAATTACTACCATGGAGTTACTTTATTTCCTTGCATATTTAGCACCTCCCCATAAACATAATACATACTGTATCCTCGTTTATATGCTTTATCTTGCTCCTTGCTTTACCCCCTGTATAAATGTATTTATCTTTTTTATACACTGTATATTTTTATATTTTAACAGTTTTCTGATAATGCACTACATACTCTTTCTACCTTACTCTAGTATGTTACCCTGTGACATGAATAGTTTGGTAATCACACATGAGGCAGTTACCACTTACAAACACAAAAAGCAGGGATGCTTGGCATAATGTGTACTATATGACTTTTGGATAGACATGCATAGCAGTGGCCTGACGCCTCAGTGAAAAGACATCCTTTCTTCCGTCAGTGTGTAATTTATACAAACGTGGCTATACTTGATGCTTATTTTTCACCCAGATTCTCATGGTGCACTGAGTAGGCAACCCAACTTTCTTTTAGCTTTTGGGAGAAAATGAATGATCTAGAGGAGTACCACACCCTGTGCTGCCAAGTGCTAAGCCTTCAGTTTCTATTTTATTGTCAGTTAATAATATATAAATATGAGCTAGCATACATTAACCTAATCAAATCTGGAGGTATGTTAAATTGGGTAGAAAAAGGCAAACAGCAGTTCAAAGGAAAGTGAACACTAACTAGAGAACAGCTTGGAGTATGATGTCCCTTTAAGGAAACCACAGCAGTGCATGTCTGGCCAAATCTCTTATCCTACGCCTAAAACTGAGAGAGTTGTTTGCTTCATATATACCTATAAAAGTGGAATGTGGAACAAAAGAAACAAGATAAAGAATAGCTAGGGAAAAAAAAACGCACCAGACAAGTTGGTGCTGCAGTGTAAAGTGCTGCCAGAATGAACCATCAATGGGGTAAAAAGATGATAAGCAACCTCTTTACTTTACTTATGGCAATGTTTTCAAAGATATTCACATTAGTTTACAGAGGCAAACCAGTTTTCTGTGCAATTAACTCTATATTCTTATCCTGCCCAACAGTTTCTTAGCAGACTTGAAATGTGTTATTAGCTTTATCTTTACCTTAGATTCCTAGGAAGCCTGTAAATAGTGTGAATTTTGTCAATAATAAAAATTTATAAAGTATTTTTTGATTATTTGTTTTTTACCTTTTTTAGTTGAGCAGGTATAGCTAACAACTTTTATCTGTTAAGTTAAAGGACACATGTGCAAATAATAAGGCATTAGTTGCGCTTTGAAGGAGGGGTGCTAACTCTTTGAGAGTCGAGAACCCCGATCCTGAACTCACTCTCAGGGCCAAAAAAAAAAAAAAAATCTTATGAAATGATAGAGAATATTTTCTCGATGGTAATGACACCAAAAGTATGAAATCTGATGGAAAACTTGAGGAATTATGCTTTTGCGAAGTTAACGGTCTCGACAATATTTACATATCGGAGATTTCGCCCACTTTGAGCCCTATTGTCAGTCAATTCCAATGTTCCAGTTGACTAAAATTGTAGCTATTTCACTAGAACTCCATTTCTTCTATCGACTGAGTACAAGAAACTGCCCACTTACCTATTTCAACTACCCAATAAAGTGATCAGAAATTGGTAACTTGGCCAGTTTCATACAAAACTTCAAGGCCAATTTCAAGGTAGGGTCCAGAATTAACAATGCAAACATTCCTAGCACTAAAATAACATTTTCTCTGTTCATTAGTCACATCTCCTGGCCCCTTGCTTTCAAGTAAAATAACATTTTCTAAAATAACATTTTCTCTGTTCATTAGTCACATCTCCTGGCTCTTGCTTTCAATTTGAATTTTTATTCACACAAAAAATAGAAGATTTACTGTTATGCAGACTGTTGAATTATAGTAAAAATAGTATAAATAATATCAGTGCTTTTGTGAAAGCATATTAGACCCACCAGTTGACGTGTACTGGACGCATGACATGGTTTGTTTACTCTTGAACATCAGCAAAAATCAAAATTTCCACTAATTTGAGCTCAATTTCAAGGTACTTTTAGTTTGTAAACCATTCAGAATCATATCTATTTCTGTAAAATATCCTCCATTCTATCAAATCAGACCAAGCAAACGAGAATACAACCATAAATACCATATGAAAATACACCGCAAAGACGCTATTTGAAACCAAAAACACGGTCCAAGTTTTTTTTTCTCATGCACTGTGTTGCAGGATTTTTTCTTTATATTGCGCACACTGACCACTCAGACCCATTCTCTCATACGTAGGCCTACCAGCTATCTCCCATAAGACTGGAAGCCGCTAGAATTTTGGCGTATTATTACGGGAGCAGTAATATTATGGAACTGACAGTGAAAGGGTTAAATCACCACCTGCATTCCCACACAACAAAACAATAAGTCTGTCCTTCAGGGAGGGTAAGATGGTTTTCCTGGAAACCTGGATTACCTGGAGAGAGTTCCGGGGGTCAATGCCCCCGCGGCCCGGTCTGAGACCAGGCCTCCTGGTGGATCAGAGCCTGATCAACCAGGCTGTTGCTGCTGGCTGCACGCAAACCAACATACGAGCTACAGCCCGGCTGATCCGGAACTGACTTTAGGTGCTTGTCCAGTGCCAGCTTGAAGACTGCCAGGGGTCTGTTGGTAATCCCCCTTATGTGTGCTGGGAGGCAGTTGAACAGTCTCGGGCCCCTGACACTTATTGTATGGTCTCTTAACGTGCTAGTGACACCCCTGCTTTTCATTGGGGGGATGGTGCATCGTCTGCCAAGTCTTTTGCTTTCGTAATGAGTGATTTTCGTGTGCAAGTTCGGTACCTGGAGTTTGCCTGGAGAGAGTTTCGGGGGTCAACGCCCCCGCGGCCCGGTCTGTGACCAGGCCTCCTGGTGGATCAGCGCCTGATCAACCAGGCTGTTGCTGCTGGCTGCACGCAAACCAACGTACGAGCCACAGCCCGGCTGATCAGGAACTGACTTTAGTTGCTTGTCCAGTGCCAGCTTGAAGACTGCCAGGGGTCTGTTGGTAATCCCCCTTATGTGTGCTGGGAGGCAGTTGAACAGTCTCGGGCCCCTGACACTTATTGTATGGTCTCTTAACGTGCTAGTGACACCCCTGCTTTTCATTGGGGGGATGGTGCATCGTCTGCCAAGTCTTTTGCTTTCGTAGTGAGTGATTTTCGTGTGCAAGTTTGGTACTAGTCCCTCTAGGATTTTCCAGGTGTATATAATCATGTATCTCTCCCTCCTGCGTTCCAGGGAATACAGGTTTAGAAACCTCAAGCGCTCCCAGTAATTGAGGTGTTTTATCTCCGTTATGCGCGCCGTGAAAGTTCTCTGTACATTTTCTAGGTCGGCAATTTCACCTGCCTTGAAAGGTGCTGTTAGAGTGCAGCAATATTCCAGCCTAGATAGAACAAGTGACCTGAAGAGTGTCATCATGGGCTTGGCCTCCCTAGTTTTGAAGGTTCTCATTATCCATCCTGTCATTTTTCTAGCAGATGCGATTGATACAATGTTATGGTCCTTGAAGGTGAGATCCTCCGACATAATCACTCCTAGGTCTTTGACGTTGGTGTTTCGCTCTATTTTGTGGCCAGAATTTGTTTTGTACTCTGATGAAGATTTAATTTCCTCATGTTTACCATATCTGAGTAATTGAAATTTCTCATCGTTGAACTTCATATTGTTTTCTGCAGCCCACTGAAAGATTTGGTTGATGTCCGCCTGGAGCCTTTCAGTGTCTGCAATGGAAGACACTGTCATGCAGATTCGGGTGTCATCTGCAAAGGAAGACACGGTGCTGTGGCTGACATCCTTGTCTATGTCGGATATGAGGATGAGGAACAAGATGGGAGCTAGTACTGTGCCTTGTGGGACAGAGCTTTTCACCGTAGCTGCCTCGGACTTTACTCTGTTGACGACTACTCTCTGTGTTCTGTACTAGTCCCTCTAGGATTTTCCAGGTGTATATAATCATGTATCTCTCCCTCCTGCGTTCCAGGGAATACAGGTTTAGGAACCTCAAGCGCTCCCAATAATTGAGGTGTTTTATCTCCGTTATGCGCGCCGTGAAAGTTCTCTGTACATTTTCTAGGTCGGCAATTTCACCTGCCTTGAAAGGTGCTGTAAGTGTGCAGCAATATTCCAGCCTAGATAGAACAAGTGACCTGAAGAGTGTCATCATGGGCTTGGCCTCCCTAGTTTTGAAGGTTCTCATTATCCATCCTGTCATTTTTCTAGCAGATGCGATTGATACAATGTTATGGTCCTTGAAGGTGAGATCCTCCGACATGATCACTCCCAGGTCTTTGACGTTGGTGTTTCGCTCTATTTTGTGGCCAGAATTTGTTTTGTACTCTGATGACGATTTAATTTCCTCATGTTTACCATATCTGAGTAATTGAAATTTCTCATCGTTGAACTTCATATTGTTTTCTGCAGCCCACTGAAAGATTTGGTTGATGTCTGCCTGGAGCTTTGCAGTGTCTGCAATGGAAGACACTGTCATGCAGATTCGGGTGTCATCTGCAAAGGAAGACACGGTGCTGTGGCTGACATCCTTGTCTATGTCGGATATAAGGATGAGGAACAAGATGGGAGCGAGTACTGTGCCTTGTGGAACAGAGCTTTTCACCGTAGCTGCCTCGGACTTTACTCTGTTGACGACTACTCTCTGTGTTCTGTTAGTGAGGAAATTATAGATCCATCGACCGACTTTTCCTGTTATTCCTTTAGCACGCATTTTGTGCGCTAATACGCCATGGTCACACTTGTCGAAGGCTTTTGCAAAGTCTGTATATATTACATCTGCATTCTTTTTGTCTTCTAGTGCATTTAGGACCTTGTCGTAGTGGTCCAATAGTTGAGACAGACAGGAGCGACCTGTTCTAAACCCATGTTGCCCTGGGTTGTGTAACTGATGGGTTTCTAGATGCGTGGTGATCTTGCTTCTTAGGACCCTTTCAAAGATTTTTATGATATGGGATGTTAGTGCTATTGGTCTGTAGTTCTTTGCTGTTGCTTTACTGCCCCCTTTGTTTTCTTACCGAAAATAGTGCATAATTCTGGCAACATTTTGATGGAATCAACTTGTTTCTCTCATACTTCTAAGTATCTTTTTCCAAAAATGTAATTTTTTTTGTTCTTGCTCTCATCAAGATTATTATTATTATAATCAAAAAGAAGCGCTAAGCCACAAGGGCTATACAGCGCGCTCTCATCAAGAGGATATGATGCCAATTCATGGCTTTTTTTTTACTCCAAAAATTATGATTTTTATGATTGTTTCATTCCAAATACACTACATTAATAACTTCACAACAGCAATAGCAAACATTGATTGGCACACCGAGCTAGAAACCTATACAGATATTGATGAATGTATTAATAATTTTCTAAAAAAGACCCAATACCTCTATAACAAGCACTGCCCTAAAAAAACTAAACAGATGACAGCAAAGAGACTGAACAGTCCCTGGCTAACACCCAGCATTCTCAAATCCATAAATACAAAACACCAATATGAAAAACAGTACAGAATGGGTCACATAACCAGAGACCAAACAAAACGTTACTCGTCAATCCTAACCAGCCTGATAAGAAGGGCAAAAAAATTGTATTATGAGAACAGATTATCCAACTTACGAGGTGATATAAAAAAGACCTGGAAAACCCTATCAGAAATTCTGGGAACAAAAAAGATATCACGAAATAGCGAAATAAAATTAGCAAAATCAGATGAACCCCAACTCCCACCAACAGAAACAGCAAACAGACTCAATGATTTCTTCTCCACTATAGGACAAAACCTTGCCAATAAAATCCCAAGCTCAGATACCCCACCAAATGACTACCTCACCGGCAACTACCCGAACACACTGTTCCTAGCTCCGACTAACCCATACGAAGTCTCCCTTATTATCAACGCACTAAAAAACAAGGCAGGAGATTTAAATACCTTACCACCCTTTATATACAAAAAAGTGTCACAAGTGCTATCACCAATCATTGCAACACTCTTTAACAAATCCATTGAATCCTCCACCTTCCCTACAGTACTCAAAATAGCAAGGGTCACCCCGATCCACAAAGGAGCAGACCAGAGTTGAATAACTATAGGCCAATATCCAACTTACACCCTCTCTCAAAAATCTTTGAAAAATTAATTCATAAACGAATCTACTCCTACCTTATCTCCCAAAACATACTCAAACCCTGCCAATTTGGATTCAGGCCTAATAAAAATACTAATGATGCTATTATACACATGCTAGAACATATATACACTGCAATAGAGAAAAAAGAAGTCCCACTGGGGATCTTCATTGACTTACGTAAAGCTTTTGATACAGTTGACCATGACTTGCTCCACGTAAAATTGTCACACTATGGTATAAGAGGGCACTCCCTCAACTACCTCAAGTCATACCTCAGCAACAGAAGCCAATATGTGTACGCAAATGGGGCAAACTCTTCTGCGCAACCAATTACAGTTGGTGTCCCACAGGGAAGTGTCCTTGGCCCTCTTCTCTTTCTCCTATACATAAATGACCTTCCAAATGCTTCGCAATTACTCAAACCCACACTATTTGCAGATGACACTACATACGTCTTCTCTCACCTGAGCCCAGTCACGCTAGCCAATACTGTAAATACCGAATTACAGAAAATATCTACCTGGATGAGGACTAACAAACTTACACTAAACATTGACAAAACCTACTTCATTCAGTTTGGTAACAGAGCTACAGATGTCCCTCTCAACATAATGATAAACGGATCACCTATCACAAAACTAACAGAGGGAAAATTCTTAGGAATCCACCTTGATAATAGACTCAAATTTCATACACATATACAACAAATTTCTAAGAAAATTTCCAAGACTGTAGGCATACTATCGAAGATACGGTACTATGTTCCACAGTCAGCCCTCCTGGCCCTATATCACTCTCTTATTTACCCCTATCTCACCTATGGAATTTGTGCATGGGGCTCAACAACAATTAACCATCTCAGACCACTAATTACTCAACAAAAGGCTGCAGTTAGAATGATAACAAATTCTCACTACAGGCAGCACACTCCACCATTATTCAATACACTAAACCTACTCACCATACAAAACATCCATACTTATTACTGCACCTATTACATACATAGAACACTTAACTCTGATATTAACCCTCCCCTCAAACGTCTCCTTGCCAACCTCAACAGAACACATGACCATAACACAAGGCACAGATCACTCTTTGATGTTCCTCGTGTCCATCTCACACTATGCAAAAACTCAATGCACATAAAAGGCCCTAAAATCTGGAATTCATTACCTGTAAATATAAAAGAAACACAACCTGTTTATAAATTCAAGTCTCTTCTCAAAGATCACTTACTCACCCAAAACCAAATAAATACTGAATAACTGAACCTTATAAATTGTATATCTTAAATGTTTCTCACAATTATATCACATAAATGTTAAACCTAAAACCGAATCTAACTTTATTATTTTTTTTAAATACACTACCTAACAGAATCACTACCTAACTGAATGCAACCATATGACCTGTCTTTGTAATACTCATTTGTGCTTTATAGTAATCTGTTTACATTAATGTTTTATCACTGATTTCATCATTGCTTAGTTAATCTTAAGTTAATTTTAAGCCAGCCCGTAATGCTATGCATAGTATAAGTGGCTTTGGCATACTGCTCTTATCTGTATTTTTTTTTTTTTGTACCTCTGTAAGTGTGCTCAAATTGAAAATAAATAAATAAATAAATAAATAAATAAATAAATAAATAAATAAATACATGGCATCTTCTCTGTGGCTACTGTAGGCTACTCAGTCGCCTACAGGCTGCCGACAAGTGCAGATGAGCGCTGTGTCTTGACATTTGGCATGCCGTGACCGTAGAGTTTTACAGAAAATGTAATACGTCTTTTACTCAGGAATAAAGTGACCTTTATAGCCACACTTTTCGAAAACTGCTTGATGGATTGTCATGATTTTTGCACACGTCATTGAGGAATGATGGTTCTACGTCCTTTCAGCAGATATTTTTTACCGTGTTGTTTTTATTGATTTTTTTCCCCCAAAAAAATCCTTAAAAAAAAATTCACCATTTTTATGCAACTTACTGACATTTCACTCTAACGTGGGCAGTCACAGAATTATTTAGACCTTTATCTTTCATCCGATGTCAACTAGAACATTGTACATCTTACTAATTTTGTAAACATTAGAGTTTTATGCCCTATAGAATAGGACACTATTTATTTTTTCTATCTTTTAAGGCAAAACGTCACTACAAACATAGTGTGCAAGTTTCAAATGCTGCTTAAATCACAGTAAAAATTTCATTGAAATTGGATAAAAAAAGATTTATTTCTTCCTCCCTTAATTGGCTTGTGTCCTGGCAATGACTTCTCCTTTTGAGTGATATAGGTTCTGTTTGGCATTTTTTTCCAAAATAAACCTGTCTCATCACAACTGAACACCTCTTGGGGAATAAAAACCATTAGCCTCTGCATAATCACTATACTCACCGACGTATTTCTTGGTAGCAGGTCATATTTGTTTGGTTGAGTGCCGAGCAAACTGTGGACTACCAAGCGTTTTACCAAACAAGCATTCGAATACCAAATTGTTCGGGTTGGGAGCTGTTCAACAACCGAGGTACTACTGTACTATCAAGATGGCTGCCAGCTACCGCAGGAGGAGCAACACCGTGTGTGTTGACCTTGTTAAAGGGGCAATATACCCCACGAATGCCCCTGTTTTATTACCAACGATTATACGGGACACGTTTGGCATTGATGTTGAAGACTTACACGGAATTGCACTTAATGGATCATCACGAATCTTCATAAAGTTCTGCACAGTGGAGGCATATGAAAGGACGGTGACTCAGTACCAGGAGAAGAACATCACCGTATCATCTGGTCTGGAGGTACGCCTGCGGGATGCCTCAAAATACTACACCTGGGTGAGGATCCGCAACGTTCCTTTCGAGGCAGACGATGTAGATATCAGAGAGACATTTCAAAGATATGGTGAGGTGCATGACATTACTTTAGTTCGATGGACGGAGGGAATCTATGAAGGGTTGCCGGCTGGATCTTACACCGTCAAGATGTCTTTAAGAAGACCTATTCCATCGTATGTTGTCCTGGAGGATTTTAGGACACAGCTGTACGTGACCTACGCGGGACAACGAAAGACGTGTCGCCTGTGCGGCGCTTTTGACCACATGGCGGCCGGATGTGGTAGAGCAGCAGCGCCGCGGCCTTGGGAGCGGCAAGTAGCCACGGAGTCTCAGGCGGAACCTCTACCGAAGAATTTGAGTGTGGCAGGCAAAGGTAATTGGGCGGACGAAGTGGAGGGCGTGTTGGAGAATTGTGTGACACTACCAGTGGCTTCGGATATTCCCCCGCAAGCGGGCCCGGGAGTTGAGCAGCAGCCTGTGGGGGGTGGGAGAGACCGGTGCTCCACAGGAGTTATCTACGCCCCTACAGGAGATGATTAAGTCTTTCCTGGACGTGCCTGCGGAGGAGAACCCAGCTACAGACAGGAGCATTCTGACGGTTGAGAAGGACTTGATTGAGCAGATTCCAGAGCCTCTGGGGTCAGAGCCTGGCATGTTGCAGTTGATACAGGTGGAAGCTGAGGTTTCCCCATTGCGATGGAAATACTGATATGGAAATTGAGGGCACATCTAGAAAGAGGGCTGGAGGCTCGTCGGATGAGGAGGTTATAACACCAGCTCAGCGTACAGGGACGAAGACGTGGGCAGGAGTGATTAAGAAAGGGCGGAGTAGTGTACAGGGGGGGGGAGGGGGTACAGGCGGGAAAGAGTGTACGAGAAAAGACAGAAGCAGCAAAAAGTGGAACAGACAGGACACAGAGACATAGAGGAAAGCCACCCTTTCTGAATCTTTAAGTGTCTAACGATAAACGTGAATGGCCTTAGAGCTGACGGTAAACGAGTATGGTTGGAGGATGTTTTGCGGTGTTTTAATATTGATGTGTGTTTTATTCAAGAACACAATTTCAAGTATGGCAGAGAGTTGAGGCTGAACGGTTTTAGGATGTATGTTGGTAGTTCAGGGAAATTTAAGGGTGGGGTGGCAGTGGCAGTGAGGGAGTCCAGCCCATTCCACATGCTCAAGTGGGAAGAGGGAGGGGAGGGGAGGGTGGTGAGGGTAGAAGGGATATGGGGCGAGATTAGAGTATGTTTTCTGGGGATATATATGCCGGCAGATAGTAACATACGGGTTAAGGTGAATTTTGTATGGGAGGTTTTGCTTTTCTACATGCGGGGTTTACCAATGGTTTCTATAATAGGTGGGGATTGGAATTGTGTAATCAGGAATAAGGATGTGGAACCGAGAGGGGCAGGGTGTGTGCTTGGGGTATTGAGGGATTTGTTGAGGGATGCAGGGGTTTATGACATAGTCAGGGGCGATGGGTGGAAAGTAGAGCACACGTTTCTGCGGAGGGGTTATGCTGCCAGGTTGGATCGTATATATATAACTCGAGATATAACAGTAGAACGTGTAATGACGATAGATTTAGGTTTTTCGGACCATCGTGCCGTTTTGGCAGAGATGGCATGGGAAGGGATGGTTCGTAGGTATGTGGGTTATTGGAAAATGAATGTGAGGCTACTCCAGGGAGAGGAGGAGGGGTTGTTTTTTAGGGAATGGTGGAAGCAACTATGGGAGGCTCGCAACGAAGAGGAGGATGTTTTGGAATGGTGGGAGAAGCACGCTAAATTGCAGATTAGGGACTATTACCAGCATAGAGGAAGGGATGAGGCGAGGTGGAGGTATGGTTTACAGAAATATTTAGAGGGGCAGCTAAATGATTGTTATGAAGGGGGAGGGGGGGCTAGACATGGAGAAATAGAGGTTTTAAGGGGAAGATTGAGGGATATACAAAACTCTCGTTTTGATGCGATACGTGTGAGGGAAGGTTTAGAGGAGGTTCTATGGGGTGACAAACCGTCAGGATGTGTTTTGAGGAGTTTTAGGAATAGGCAACAGATGACCACGATTATGGGATTAGAGGTGTGTAAAGGGGTGGGGGGATATAGGGTGGGGCAGGTACTTAGTACCACCGATGGAATGAGCAATTATGCTGATTATTGGTTTAGGGAGAATTTTAAGCAGAGGGAGGGTGGAGAGAGGGAGGGAGAGATTCTGGGAGAAGGAATTCGAGGTTTTTTAGGGGAGGAGGAGAGGGCGGTAATAGAGGGTAGGATCAGTGAGGAGGAGGTGGAGGAGGCGATAATGGGCTTGAGTAGGGGAAAAGCGCCGGGCATTGATGGAATTCCTAATGATTTCTATATTACACATTGGGATTGTATGAAGGAATGTCTGGTCCGGTTGTTTAACTGTATGAAGGAAAGGGGAGTGTTGGGGGAATCGCAGGGCATGGGGGTAGTAGTTTTGGTCTATACGGGAGGGGGGGGAAGACCTTGGGTGCTTTTAGGGCGATCTCCCTCATGTGTGCAGATTATAAAGTTTTTGCGAAGGTTTTAGGTAACTATGAAAAAGGTGCTTGACCGAGTCCTACATAGAGGACAGTGTGGGATTCCAGGTCGAAGTATGCGTGAGGGGCATGGAAGAATTAAGGATTTTGTGGAGGGTAGACAACGGGGGGGGATCTTGGGGATTGATTGGAAGCAGGCTTATGACAGTGTAGATAGACATATGTTGTGGTGTATTTTGAAAAAACAGGGTTTTGGTGATGAGATTGTGCGCTGGGCGACTACTTTGTATATGCCTGCAACGGTCAGGGTTCAGGTTAATGGGAAGTTAGGGTTGCCAGTGCAGATGGGGATGGGTTTGCGACAGGGTTGCCCCTTGTCTCAAATCCTCTTTGCATGCATGCAGGACCCTTTTTATAGGCTTATAGAGGAAGGAGTGTGGGAACAGGGAGAGGTGGGTCCTGGGAGATGTGGTATTGTGGGGTATGTGGATGACACCACAGTTTTGGTTGGAGGGGAAATAGGATTGGGGAATGTGGGACGTATAATAGAGATTTTTGGTGGGGCGACAGGGATGAGGGTTAATGGAGCAAAGTCAAAGTTATTAGAAGTAGGCACGTGGGTGGGGGGGGGTTTGGGGGAACAGTAGGGATGGAACGTAGTGGATAGAATTAAGATATGTGGGGTTGTGTATATGGCGGACACTGGGGAGGCACAGAGAATAAATTCCAAAGAAGTAGTGAGTAGAGCGATGGGTAGGATGCGCGGGTGGAGGGCTGGGGATATAACATTGCAGCAGAGGGTGGTGGTAGTAAATACACTTGTGTACAGTAAAGTGTGGGGCGTGGCAGAAATATATCCCCTGAGGTCGTGTGATATTCAGGAACTGGAGAGGGTGGTTTTGAGGTATGTGTGGGGTTATGGGAAGCCATGGCTACGGAAGGAGGTGGTGACGATGGGCGTGCGGCAGGGTGGGCTGGGTCTTATACCTTTGGACACACGAGTGAAGGCAGTGTATGTGAAGCAGCGATACTTGAGGGTGGGAGGGGAGAGGGGTAGAAGGGTGGGAGAGGTCATGAAGGATGTGCGAAAATGGTGGAAGGGAAAGGAACTACTGGAGTGTGAAGATATGGTGCGAAATTTGTTGGCAGTAAGGGAAGAAAAAAAAGTAAGGGTAAGTAGGCTTGGGAGGATAGGTAGGCAGGGTACAATGATACAGGGAGTAGCTACATACCCAATGTATGATTGGAGGGGCATTTGGGAAGACTTTCGGAAGATCAGATTAAAGCCAAGGGTTCGTGAAGTGGTTTATAGATTCTTTATGGGAATTCTAGCTACAAGGTCAGTGTTATATAGAATGGGTTATGTAGGTGCTGGCACTTGTTTGCATTGTGAGGAAGAGGAGACGGCTTTTCATGCCATATATTTTTGTGAAACCTTGGGTTTTGTAAGGGCATGGTTAGCGAGAGTTCTGGGTATAGTGACGGGAGGGGGAAGAAACATTTCGACTTTGAGGGCTTTGCATTTCGATGTGGGAGGGGTTTCCAAGGACATTCGGAGGGCAGTGATGTATATAGTGGCAGATTTTTTGTATGTGTCTTGGTGCATGCGGGAGGTGGGGGGTGAATATAGGGTGCGGGCGCTTGCGGCGAGTGTGTATCGTACAGTATGCAGAAATAGGCTACTATATGGGAGGTTGTGGGTAAATAGTTTTCCCTTGGGTTATCGTAATCTATCGGTAGGTGTAATGTTAGGGTTGGGTGTAGTTTAGAGCTGGATTGGGCTGGTTCTCCCTAAACTGGCATTTTTGTTCTTTTTTGAGATTAGTGGAGGATGGAAGGTGGAATAAAAGTGTGTGGTAGTGGAGCATATGGGTGTAAAGTCGTTAGGAAAGGGGGGGTGAACTGGTGACATTTGGTTGAGACGGGTTTTATGACTTTCGACGTCAGGTACGAACTTGAGCATGGAAGGGAACGTGAGTTTGTGTTTTTTTTTAATACAGATAGCATGGGGTCAGGGGATGGCAGGGGGTGGTTTTCTGAAGTGTCTTTTGCCAGGTTGGTTTTGTTCATGATTGAGGTAGTACTGCCCGGTACATGTTTTATTAGGAGCCATAAGTTATATTGTGTAACTTAGTGCATGACAGAGTAAGTCTGATATTGCTCTGGAACATTGTTTAAATGGCTTTAGATTTAAAGGCATAATACATCTATAAGTTTGCATGAAGTGTATATATAAAACTTTTATATTTAGCATAAGATGTTTTTGACGTTTTGTATTGTGTAAAAGTTATTGTTGGTCCATTTATTTGAAAAATTGTTCATATTTTGTTAGTTGTTTGTTAGTTTTTATTTATATATAACTTTTATAAAATGTAAGTTAGTAAATGCTAAGATCTGTTAGTTTGTATGTACTAACTGTCAAAAAATAACATGATTCTTTTTGATTTAGGTTATACACTTTTGTCATGTCATGTGTATCTATGCACATTGTTTCAGGCTAAGTACATGAAAAGGGGGGTTACCACTATTATGTGGCTGCAAGGGTTTATCATCCTGCACATTGAAAGGGATTGAGAGAGAGATACTATAGTGTAAGGGTTTAGTTCAATGGATTAGGTATATTTTGTGGTGAGATTATAAATTGTGTAAGTTTTGTTTTCTTGTCTTTTGACAAAAACAGTTTTTATGTCTATATTTTGGTACCATGTAAGTTTTCAATAAAATATAAAAAAAAAAACTACTGTACTATGAACTTAGTAAATTTTATTAAACTTGAAAAAAAGAAAAGTATAGCATTTCTGCATAACAAATAAATGTGTAATGTTAGGAAATGGTAAGCCTCAGTATAAGGGACTAAGAGCAGGTATTATCCAAGTGTTTGTTAAGGAACCAGGATATTAATTTTCTTGTGATGGCTTATGAATGCCTCTTTCTTATTTGCTTCAAATCGTCAGTGCTGATATTAAACTACATTGCAAACTCATGCTGCACTCTGCACTATTCCAGGGTGTCCCGTAGCGCCATTGCTAGCTCACTCAGCTCACACACTGAGGTCCGGAGTTTGAATCCCCTGGATAACATTAGGACGTGTTTCCATAAAACACCTGCTGTCCATATTCACCCATCAGTATAAAATGGGTACCTGGATGTTAGTCGACTGGTGTGGGTATAATCTTGCGACCAAACTGACCTAATTTGCCCAAAATGCTCTACATAACAAGCAGCTTTCCATGTAGTAGTATGTCATTGATGTCAGGTAAGCTTGTATACCTCGTACATGTACTTGTAGAAATAGAGATGCGTATTATTATTATTATTATTACTTGCAATCAGGTACAGGAGATGAAGGTTATGCAGTACAGGGGTACCTTTTCAAAAAAAAAAAATTATTTTTTCTTATGAAATCGTAGAGAATCTTTTTGTGAAGGTAATAAAACAAAAAGTACGAAATTTGGTGGAAAATTGACGAAATTATGCTCTCGCGAATTTTGATGTGCCAGCGATATTTACGAATCGGCGATTTTGCCGACTTTGACTCCCATTTTAGGCCAATTACATTATTCCAATCAACCAAATTCTTAGCTATTTCACTAGTATTACTTCTATTCTATCGATTGAGCACAAGAAATCGCCAAGTCAACTGTTTCAACTACAAAATAAAGTGATCGGAAATTGTTAATTTGGCCAATTTAACACAAAGTTCAAAATATTCCAATTTCAAAATAGGCTCCAGAATAAACAATGTAGGTATTCCTGGAACTAAACTAACATTTCCTCTGTTCATTAGTTACATTTTGAGGCTTTACAAATAAATTCCATTTTGATTTTTTATTCACATAATGAATTTTTATTCACACCAAAAAATAGAAGATTTACTGTTATGCAATACTGTAATAATTGTATAAATATCATCACCATATTTGTGAATGTATATTAGACCCACCAGCTGACGTGTATTAGATGTGTGAGGTCGTTTGTTTACTCTTGAATATCGGCAAAAATTTAACATTTCCGCTACTTTGAGCTCAGTTTCAAGCCATTTCCAGTGCTAAAACCAATCAAAATCATCTCTATTTCTGTAATATGTCTTCCATTCTATCAAATGAGACCAAGAAATCGCAAATACAACTATAAAAAACATACGAAAAAACACTGCAAAGTCGCTGTTTTAATCGAAAAATCATGATTTCAGTTTTTTTCTCTCATTATACACAGTGTGCTGCAGGATCTGTTTTATAGATGTATTCTCTCATATCTAGGCCCAAATTTACACTCACAGCTCATCAGAGTGAGCTGAGCTCATGGCGTAGATCTACGGTTTGGACCCTGAATGTAAAGCCGTAGATCTACGGGACGGACCCTGAAAGGGTTAACACTCACAGTATAAAAAAAAAAACTTCTGAATTTGTGAAATGTGGCACTGCATCTATGTTTCACAATTTATTCTTATTATATTATTATTATTATACTATTATTACATTTAGGGGAAAGCACTTTATCTGCAGGGGTAATACCCCTTGAAATACACATTGTACATTTTAGATAACTTTTTTACATTCTTGAGTGTAAGTAGATAAATTTTGTAAAGAAACAGTATGATTGAATTTGAAGACATGAGATTAATGTAATGGAGGATTTAATTCATCAAGGCTAAACATGCCATCAAAAGGTAAAGATTCACTGTTTTCCAGATTTCTTTTTTGTAATTACACAATACATTCATCAAGGCTAAACATGCCATCAAATGGTAAAGATTCAATGTTTTTCTGCTGTGTTTATTTTGCTCCCTTAACACCCAGGATAACAGGCCTTTGGGACTCCTGGGTTGTAATAGCTTTCATCTCTTTATCCTTCTTTGGACCCATGATGGCTTATCTCACAATAAAAAAAAATTGCACCAAAACCACAAAATAACAAAAAAAGTTCACAAAATGCACAACAAAAGCTCAAGAGATGTTTCCAGCATGTGAGGTAACCTTTTAACTGTCTTAACATAGATCTACGTTCTCTTGCCCAGAGCTCCAAATATTTTTAAATTAAAGAAGGCAATTTTCTGTGTGTAATAAGACCAAAAAGAATTTTTAGGGTCAGTACTTACTGAGATATAAAACCATAAAGTTGATGCTGGATGCTCACATGATGGCAACATGGAGTCTTGCCGCTTGCAAAAGTATTGCCAATAAACCTTTTTTCCTTGTTCTTTTTAATTTATTTTTTATGTTCTGATAATAATTTGCAGTACAGTGGACCCTCAAGTTTTGAACTTAATCTGTTCCAGGAGCTAGTTCTAAACTTGAAATGCTCGAAAGTCGAACCAATATTTCCCATAAGAAATAATGGAAATACAATTAATCCGTTCCAGAAACCCAAAAATATTCACAAAAAATACATTTTATAGAGATTACATTTTAGTTTTACATACACACAACAAACATACATAGTAAAATTAGTAATAAATTTAAATAAACATATAAAATAACATTTTTACTTACCTTTATTGAAGATTGGTGATGGCATCTGGAAGATGGGGAGGAAAGAGGGAGTTGGGGTTAGTGTTTGGAAGGGTAATCCCCCTCCATAAGGACTTCAGGTATCAAAGCCCTCTCTGGGGTTACTTCCCTTCTCTGTCTTTTAATGCCACTAGGACCAGCTTGAGAGCCACTGGACCCCTGTCTCACAAAATAACTGTCCACAGTCCTCTGTATCTGGTGCCTCTTTAACATTTCCTTGAAGTGGGACATGGTTCTGTCACTTGTTGCAGAGATGGCTTGTTTCAGCTTGGTCAGGGTGAAACTTTTCAACAAAAGTTTGCAACTCATTTCACTTTGCACACATGTCCTTAAACACTGAAGAGGCACCTCCTCCACTTCCTCTTCCTCCTCTGAAGCAAGTTCCTGAGCTGTGGTCTGATGCTGTTCCAGATGAAGCTCTTCCAGCTCTTCAGTGGTTCGCTCTTCCCTGTGGTCGTCCACCAACTCTTCCATATCCTCTCCACTCACCTCCAGCCCCAGGGTGTTCCCCAATGCCACAATAGAGTCCACAACAGGCAGAGGGTCAGCAGGGTCAGGGTCAGCAGGGTCAGCCTCAAACCCTTCAAAATCCCTCTTTTGGACACAATCTGGCCACAATTGTCTCCAAGTAGAGTTCAAAGTCCTGGAAGTCACTCCCTCCCAAGCCTTACCTATAAGGCTTATGGAGCTGTAGATATTGAAGTAATTCCTCCAGAACTCTCTTAGGGTCAACTTAGTATCTGTGGTCACTTCAAAGCACTTTTCAAACACTGCTGTTGTGTAGAGTTTTTTGAAGTTAGAAACGACCTGCTGGTCCATGGCCTGGAGGAGAGGAGTGGTGTTAGGAGGCAAGAACTTCACTGTGATGAAACTGTAGTCCCTAGATAATAAGTCTACCAAGTTTGGAGGATGTGCAGAAGCATTGTCCATTAAACAGGAGGCACTTGAGTGGCAAATTATTTTCTAGGAGGTATTTTCTCACACTGGGGCCAGGCACTTCATGGGCCCACTCTTTGAAAATTTGCCTTGTGACTCATGCCTTATTATTTGCTTTCCACAAGACACATAACTTCTTAATGACATTGTTTTCCTTAAACACTCTGGGATTTTCTGAGTGATACACAAGTAAAGGCTTCACTTTAAAATCACCACTAGCACTAGCACAGAACAAGAGAGTTAGACTGTCCTTCATAGGCTTGTGTCCTGAGAGTGCCTTTTTCTCCTGTGTGATGTAGGTCCTCTTTGGCATTTTCTTCCAAAACAGGCCTGTTTTGTCACAATTGAACACTTGTTGGGGTTTGAATTTTTCAGTGTCTACGTACCCCTTAAACTCCTGTACAAACTCCTCAGCCGCCCGTTTGTCTGAACTGGCTGCCTCACCATGCCTTACAACATTGTGTATGACACTATGCTTCATAAATTTTTCAAATCAGTCTTTTCTGGCCTTAAATTCACTGGTTCCAGGAGTTTTCTTTACCAGGTCAGCATGCGACTTCCTTGCCTTTTCACAAATAATCGTTTCTGAAACACTATCACCTGCCATCTCTTTATCCTTGATCCACACCAGCAACAACTTCTCAACCTGATCGACTGTCTGTGGTCTATTTTTGGTTAGCATATCAACACCTTTTGCAACATCAGCTCCCTTGACTTGTTCTTTCTTTGCCAGGATAGAAGCGATGGTAGACTTGTTTTTGCCATACATCCTGGCAAGCTCAAGTCTCACACCACTCTCATATTTTTGTATTATTTCCTTCTTCACGTCTATGGTGTTTCTCACTTTCTTTACCACAGGGGTACCACTAGCAAGTTTCTTTGGGCCCATGGTAGTTTATTTCACAGTCACACAAGTACTAAACACAATGAATTAATAGTGAAATGTTTGAATGAGCGAGCAGGTTAGTGTTCACTCAAGCATCAACAAAGCCAGACTGCTCACGATGCCTGCACGGGGACGAGGACAGAGCGGGCTGGCAGACAGGTCTGGTACCTGGCGGTTCAAAAGACAGGTAGAATTCAATACTCAGAACAAAATTGGTTCGAAAAAAGCAGTCGAAACTCGAAAAGTTCGATAATCGGTACGTTCGAAACTTGGGGGTCCACTGTAGTTCTTGTGATTTCATAGCCAATGTTTGTTCTGACACTAACATTAGGTACTGTAATAGTACTCATATAGTCACAAACACACTGACAGGTGAACATTTTCACCTGCCTTGGCCACATACTATTGTCTAGAAATATTTACAAAGTACGAAAAGCTTTTGATACAGTTGACCATGACTTGCTCCACGTAAAATTGACACACTATGGTATAAGAGGGCACTCCCTCAACTACCTCAAGTCATACCTCAGCAACAGAAGCCAATATGTGTACGCAAATGGGGCAAACTCTTCTGCGCAACCAATTACAGTTGGTGTCCCACAGGGAAGTGTCCTTGGCCCTCTTCTCTTTCTCCTATACATAAATGACCTTCCAAATGCTTCGCAATTACTCAAACCCACACTATTTGCAGATGACACTACATACGTCTTCTCTCACCCGAGCCCAGTCACGCTAGCCAATACTGTAAATGCCGAATTACAGAAAATATCTACCTGGATGAGGACTAACAAACTTACACTAAACATTGACAAAACCTACTTCATTCAGTTTGGTAACAGAGCTACAGATGTCCCTCTTAACATAATGATAAACGGATCACCTATCACAAAACTAACAGAGGGAAAATTCTTAGGAATCCACCTTGATAATAGACTCAAATTTCATACACATATACAACAAATCTCTAAGAAAATTTCCAAGACTGTAGGCATACTATCGAAGATACGGTACTATGTTCCACAGTCAGCCCTCCTGGCCCTATATCACTCTCTTATTTACCCCTATCTCACCTATGGAATTTGTGCATGGGGCTCAACAACAATTAACCATCTCAGACCACTAATTACTCAACAAAAGGCTGCAGTTAGAATGATAACAAATTCTCACTACAGGCAGCACACTCCACCAATATTCAATACACTAAACCTACTCACCATACAAAACATCCATACTTATTACTGCACCTATTACATACATAGAACACTTAACTCTGATATTAACCCTCCCCTCAAACATCTCCTTGCCAACCTCAACAGAACACATGACCATAACACAAGGCACAGATCACTCTTTGATGTTCCTCGTGTCCATCTCACACTATGCAAAAACTCAATGCACATAAAAGGCCCTAAAATCTGGAATTCATTACCTGTAAATATAAAAGAAACACTTCCTGATTATAAATTCAAGTCTCTTCTCAAAGATCACTTACTCACCCAAAACCAAATAAATACTGAATAACAGAACCTTATAAATTGTATATCTTAAATGTTTCTCACAATTATATCACATAAATGTTAAACCTAAAACCGAATCTAACTTTAATATTTTTTAAATACACTACCTAACAGAATCACTACCTAACTGAATGCAACCATATGACCTGTCTTTGTAATACTCACTTGTGCTTTATAGTAATCTGTTTATATTAATGTTTTATCACTGATTACATCATTGCTTAGTTAATCTTAAGTTAATTTTAAGCCAGCCCGTAATGCTATGCATAGTATAAGTGGCTTTGGCATACTTCTCTTATCTGTATTTTTTTGTACCTCTGTATGTGTGCACAAATTGAAATTGAAAATTTATAGGTCCCAACAATGTTTTAGACACGCTGGAGTATATATGAAACTCCTTGAAGGAGTGTAAGACGAGTGTCACTCCACTGCTGACAGTGCAGCTGTGGAGTGACACTTGATCATGCACTGCCTTGACTTTGTTTGTTTTCACTGTTACATATAAACATGTCTATCTGTGTCTGTCTATCTAGCTCTGTCTCTGCTTATCTGTCTGTCTGCCTGTGTGTCAGTCTTCCTGTCTCTCTGCTTCTCTCTCTTTCTGTCTCAGAGAGCCATTCATGGACCAACAGGTATTATACACGAAGAGTAGTCATGTCTGATTCTTGAACAAGTGAAAATGCGTATTACTTGTCAGTCATGCTTATTATGCCTTATACATATCTACAAGCACAGTATAGCACTTTTCTGGATTTTTGGTGGTTATCCTGGGTAATTTACACTATGTATAATTGTATTTATGTGTACCTGTGAAACAGAGATAGGCAGAGACAGAAATAGACATCATTAGTAAGGCCTCGCCTAGATTACGCAGCTCAGTTCTGGTCTTCATATTACAGAATGGATATAAATTCATTAGAAAACATTCAGCAACATTCTGCATTAGAAATCTTCCGTAAGAAGAAAGATTGAAGACCCATAAACTACATTCACTTGTAAGATGAAGAATGAGAGATGTGATCGAAGTGTATAAGTGGAAGATGGGTATTAACCCCTTGAGGGTCCGTGCCGTATTATTATTATTATTATAATCAAGGGGGAAGCGCTAAACCCGGAGGATTATACAGCGCCTGGGGGGGGGATGTGGAAGGCATTCAGGCTTAATTCGGGGAACTGGAGCTCAGATCCAATTCCCTAAATCAAGAGCCCCTCACCAACATCAAGAAACCTTCCTTGAGGGGTCCGTGCCGTAGATCTACGGCTTTACGTTGGGGGTCCAAACCATAGATCTACATCATGAGCTCAGCTCACTCTGATAAGCTGTGAGCAGTAAATTTTGGCCTTGATTTGAGAGAATACATCTATGTGGTATGTGTGCACCACATAAAACAAATCCTGCAGCATATAGTGCATGAGAGAAAAAAACAAACTGTAATTTTCGATTAAAACAGCAACTTTGCAGTGTTTTTTTGTGTGTTTTTTATAGTTGTATTTGCGATTTCTTGGTCTCATTTGATAGAATGGAAGACATATTACAGAAATAGAGATGATTTTGATTGGTTTTAGCACTGGAAATGGCTTGAAACTGAGCTCAAAGTGGCGGAAATGTTAAATTTTTGCCGATGTTCAAGAGTAAAGAAATGACCTCACACGTCTAATACATGCCTGCTCGTGGGTCTAATATACGTTCCCAAATGTGCTGATATTATTTATACATTACAATATTGCATAACAGTAAATCTATTTTTTGGTTTGAATAAAAATTCATTATGTGAATAAAAAATAAAAATGGAATTCATTAGTAAAGCCTCAAAACGTAACTAATGAACAGAGGAAATGTTAGTTTAGTGCCAGGAATGCCTGCGTTGTTTATTCTGGACCTTATTTTGAAATTGGAGTATTTTGAATTTTGCATTAAATTGGCCAAATTACCAATTTCAAATCACTTTATTTTTTGTAGTTGAAACAGTTGACTTGGCAATTTCTTGTGCTCAATCGATAGAATAGAAGTAATACCAGTGAAATAGCTAAGAAATTGGTCGACTGGAATAATGTAATTGGCCTAAAATGGGAGTCAAAGTCCGCAAAATCACCAATGCATAAATATCATTGACACATCAAAATTCGTGAGAGCATAATTTCGTCAATTTTCCATCAAATTTCGTACTTTTTGTTTTATTACCTTCAGAAAAAGATTCTCTACAATTTCATAGGAAAAAATAACAAAATTATTTTTTGAAAATTCTTGGACACTGGTGCACCCTTTGAAATTTGGCCTCTGGACCCTGAAAGGGGTTAACAAAGGGGATATAAATAAGATCTTGAGGATATCTCTCCAAGAGAGAACCTGCAATAATGGATTCAAATTAGATAAGTTTAGATTTAGAAACAATATAGGAAAATTCTGGTTTCATAATAGGGTAATGGATGAGTGGAATGGTCTATCTAGTAGGGTTATCGAAGCTAAAACCTTGGGTAGTCTCAAATTTACGTTGGATAAATACATGGGTGAGAGAGGCTGGATTTGAGTGGGACTTGCACATGAGCAAATAGAATTATCAAAGCTTATTTCTTGGGTAGCACTGAAAATTGGGTTGGGCAAATATTTTGTTAGTGGGATGGATTGTGAAGGACCTGCCTAGTATGGGCCAACAAGCATGCTGCAGTGTTCCTCATTTCTTATGTTCTTAATTAAATACAGACAGAAATTGACAGACAAAAATAGACAGAGAGAGAGATACAGACAGGCAGATGGAGATAGAGACAGCCAAAGTCAATCAGCCACCCACCCATTCAGCCAGCCAGCCAGCCAGCCAGCCAGCCAGCCAGCCACCCAACCTGCCAAACACATTACACGTTCCAGAGTTGTTTATCTTAGGGCATAGGTTATAGGACATTCTGGCAGGATGACACTACCAGTCGTATCAAAATTGAAAGGATGTTGCACAAATGCTGCACATGGGTTATTATCAAGGTTTTTGATATTTCCTGGACCACTTGTAGCCACATCCACCTCAAAGCTCAGGGTCAGCATCACTTTCCTCTTAAAAGAGGAGTGTTAATAAGACATGACATCACTGAATCCCTGGTGTTTGCCACGCTGTTTGCTCTAGCTAGCGCTCAATTGAACTGGTGCTCCCACAAGCTAAGTGGTCCCAGATTATTTTAATACTGCACACACTGAGTGTTAACCCTTAAATTGTCCAAATGTAGATCTACGTTCACTCGCGTAGTGCTCCGAATGTAGATCTACGTTTTTTTACATTCTTTCTTATGGAGAAAATCAAGGTCGGAGCGCTACGCGCACAAACGTAGATCTACGTTTGGACAGTTTAAAGGTTAAGACCCATTTTATACTGACCAGGCATCTTTGGGCCAATCATGCCAAATTTGGAAGCAGGAAAAATAAAATGTTGATCTACATTTGGAGCGCTAGCGGTAACAATGTATATCTACGTTTGGTTAATGGCCATAATGACTCATATCCACACTCTTGACCCATTGTCCCATGCACATTCCGTGAGCACGTGACCTAAGCTGCTTTGTCCCGCTCTGTACATGCGAAAATTTGTCTGCCGACAGCCAAGTGAACATACAAAAACCAGGACATTTTTTCTCGAACACCTCGTTTGAATTATTATAATCAAAGAAAGCGCTAAACTGACGAAGGTCATACAGAGCTGCGGGGCAGCAAATAGCGCGGAGGTTATAAACAGCTAGGTGGAGAAGGGATCAGAGGTGAGGGAAGAAAAGGGTTGGAAGGGATGCGAAGGGCTATGTGTTGAAGTTCGTATAATAAGGCAGTTGCTGACAAAAGTCAAAAAGTGACTGGGAGTCAAAGGAGGGGTCATCTGCAAGTAGAGAAGATAAAGTGAGTGGTAGGGCGGCAGCATCGTTGGAGGTAAATCCTGCAAGCTCGCTGGTAAACTGGGCAATCTACAAGAAAGTGAAGAACTGAAATAGGGACCCTACACCCCTCACAGAGGGGAATAGGGCAACTATCCATGAAATACCCATGGGTAAGGCGTGTATGACCAATGCGGAGCTGGGAAAGAGCAGTCCCCCGAGAATGGCAACTGTGGTAAGATGGCCACAAACCTAAAAGCGGTTTAATAGAGCGCAATTTGTTGCTGTGCATGCCCGACCACCGTTGTTGCCAACAGCTGCAGAGACAGGCCCAGATGACTGGAAAATAGTCCCTAAATGGAATACCCCTATAAGAAACCGGAAGATCATGTACTGCTGACCGCGCAGCAGCATCTGCTTGCTCATTACCCTGCACACCACCGCGTCCAGGGACCCAGCAGAAAACGACATCCTTATGTTTACTAGCCACACAGTGCAACCATTGTTAAAAACGAAGGACTAATGGATGAGGAGAACCAAACTGTTTAATGGCTTGTAAAGCACTGAGTGAATCCGAAATGATCACGAATGTCGATGGAGACATATGTAATGCGAAGAAGTGCTATGAGGATGGCATACAACTCAGTAGTATAAATAATAGCGGAGTCTAACAAATGGCCTCGGACAACTTTATCAGGGAATACTGCCGTGAACCCAACACTATCTGTATAAACAGCAATGGCATGAGCATGTGACTAGAAGTGCTCGAGAAAAAAAGAGCGTGCAACAGGCATAGGTAAGAAAGCTTTGGCACACGATAGTGGGGGAGAACAGACATGAACCGTCAGAACCTCCCAAGGGGAAAGGGAAAAGGCAGACACTAAATGAATGTACAAGGAAGGCAACTGTAGAGAAGACCGGAGTAAGTGAAGAAGAGAAAACAGTCGGAGTAGGCAGGGGCGTCAAATTAATGGTGGGTTCCTACTAATGTCTGAGACTAACCTAAACATAGAAGGAACACAAAGATCATTAGCGCGGACAAAATAACAAAGACAATGAACATCACAACGATCAGCTAAGGAAGGAACATTTGCCTCTGCATGGAGGCTTTCAATAGGGGATGAATTAAAGGCATCAAGGCATAAACAGACCTTGATGATGAATGGGATATAACTCAAAAAGAGTTGCGGGAGAGGCCGCAGAATAGACTTGGTCACCATTATCCAGCTTGGACAAGACTAGAGTGGAATGCAAACGGAGGAGAGTGTGACGATCTGCTCCCCATGAACAATGCGCAAGAACTTTAAGGAGATTCAGCCGACCATGGCAAGTGGCCTATAAAGAAGAAATGTGAGGTCTCCATGTCAATCGGCGATGAAAGAGCAGGCCAAGAAATTTGACCATATCTCATTCTGGAATACGTGAACCATGTAAATATACAATGGAGTATCTGGGATACGCTGACATCTAGTGAAGGTAATGAATTGGGTTTTCATACTAGAAAATTTAAAGCCATGAGAAGTGGTCCAATGGGGAAACTCGGTCAATCACATCCTGAAGGGAGGCCGCTACTAGGCGACAGTCAGCAACCTGCTATAGCAAAGTCATCCACATAAAGTGACAACCAAATATGGGAAGGAAGAAAGGAAGATAGGTCATTTACAGCCAAGAGAAAATGGGTAGTGCTAAGGACACAACCTTGTGAGACTCTCTCAGCTTGTACAAAGTCTGAGGAAAGCGAGGCGCCAACACGGACCTGAAAATGTCTGTTGGATAAGAAAACAGCAAGGAGGTTTGATAGATTACTGTGAAGGCCTAAGGAGTCGGCTTGGGCAAGAATGTTATACCTCCAAGTGGTGTTATATGTCTTCTCTAGATCAAAAAAGACAGCTAGGACCGAGTGTTTGTTAGCAAAGGCATTTTGAATATACGTATCTAAGTGGAGCAAGGGGTCTAAGGTAGTGATATCCTTGCAAAGGCAATATTGGCGAGGGTAAAGACTATTGCGAGTCTCCAAGAATCACATGAGACATCTATTTACCAATTGTTTCATCACCTTGCAGACTACACTGGTCAAGGCAATGGGGCGATAGTGGGGGGTATCAAAGCCTGAGTTGCCTGGGTTGAGAAATGGTAGTACAATAGCAGATTTCCATTGTTGAGGGAGAACCTCTTGCTCCCAAATAAGATTGAATAGACGTAAAAGAACTGGAAGGGCTTTAGAATGGAGATGATGTAGCATATCGATATGGATATCATCAGGTCCCGCTGCCGATGGCTGGCAAACGGAAAGCGTGGACTAATTCTAGTAGAGTAAAAGGTACATTATTGGGATCAATTCCATTAGAGGAGAAATCTAAGAGCAATTGCTCCTTGGCAGACTTAGTCGCAAGAAATGAGTGACAAAGGTGAAGCCCTTGGGAGATACGGACAAGATAGTTCCTGATTTCCGTGGCAACTTCTAGAGGTTCTGTGACATTAACTCCAGCAACCCACAAAATGGGAGCTGGGTCCAGAGTGTACTTGCCACACAACTTCCGCACCTTTTTCCAAATCGCGCACATAGGGGAAGATGAGGTAATGGTAGACACGCAGTCCCACCACCAAGTGCATTTAGCGTCATGTATGATGCGGCGAGCAACTGCCCTTGCCCACTTAAAATCCAACAGACATTCCAAGGTATGATTATATCGATAATGGCCCCATGTTGCACATTTCGAACGCACTGCACAGGCACATGCAGGAGACCACCAAGGTACGTATATCTGAGAATGCCTACATGAGGTTTGGGGGATAGAACATGCCACTGCAGTTAAAACTAAGGTCGAAAATTGGCATGCCAGTTCATCAACAGAGGACAAAAAGGGGTCCTCACAACTGGTGGTAAGATGAGAGTGTAAGTCCCAATCTGCTTGTGCAAACTGCCAACAAGGGCTACGAAGCAGTAGGGCATATGTAGTAGAAGTAAGAAGAATAGGAAAGTGATCAATGTCATGTAAATCTGGAAGAATAGACCAAGCGAAATCAAGTGCAACTGACGAGGAACGGATAGAAAGATCAATGTAGGAGAGACTGAGTACGAGTCAAAATGGGTAGGAGTACCCATATTAAAAATAAAGAAGAGGATGAGAAGCAAGAAGTCTCTCCAACTGATCACCACAAGAGTCACAGTGGGACCCTCCCCACAGATGATGGGGAGCGTTAAAATCACCCAACAAGATGGGCGGCGGTAGAGAAGAAAATAAAAATGCAATACAGTGGACCCCCGCCTTACGATATTAATCCGTTCCTGAGAGCTCATCGCAAGTCGGAATTATCATTAGCTGAATTAATTTTCCCCATGAGAAATAATGGAAATTAAATTAATCTGTCCTGACACCCCAAAGTATGAAAAAAAAAATTTTACCACATGAAATATTAATTTTAATACACACAAACTGAAGAAGACGTGCACGATTACTACTCTACTAAGAATAGAACACACGACACTTACCTTTATTGAAGATCTGGTGATGATTGATGGGATGGGAGGAGGGGAGTGTGTGGAAGTTATTGTTTAGAAGGGGAATCCCCTTCCATTAGGACTTGAGGTAGCAAGTCCTTTTCCGGGGTTACTTCCCTTCTTTTAATGCCACTAGGACCAGCTTGGGAGTCACTGGACCTCTGTCGCACAACAAATCTGTCCATAGAGCTCTGTACCTCCCGTTCCTTTAAGACTTTCCTAAAATGGGCCATAACATTGTTATTGTACAGGTTGCCAACATGGCTTGCAGTAGCTGTCTCAGGGTGATTTTCATCCGTAAAGGTTTGCAGTTCAATCCACTTTGCACACATTTCTTTAATCTCTTTTTTTCAATTCCATACTAATTCTCTCCCTTTTTACCACAGGGATGGCACTAGAAGCTTTCTTGGCACTAAAGCTTCTAAAGCACTAAAAACACTGGGATAATGTGAAATGTACTGAATGTATGCGTAGATGCGACCGCACTGGCTGGCTTGTAAACACTGGTGCTGAGGCCACACGTGGGACGCATCCGGACGAATCACGTAAGGCGAGTTTTTTTATCATGAGGCGAGGCAAAATTTTTTGCATTCAAATGCTTCGTATGGCAGATTTAACGTAACGTGATGTGTTCGTAAGGCGAGGGTCCACTGTATCTGAAATACAGAATGCACAGGAGGGAGAAATATAGAGAGAGCAAACTGTATACCATCTGTGTAAATAAATACGAGTTGCTATATAACGCAGCAGAGAACAAACAAAAACTTGTTGATACTGTATATCAACGGGCATAAGAAGTGCGCTTTCATTAAATGATTCATCAGGAAAAGGATTGAAAGACTGTAACAGCACATAGCCTGAGATGGGGCAAATGACAGCAGAATGAATTTTAGGCTCTTATAACCCAACACATACTGCAGACAACTGGGAGAGCAACACTTGGAGTTCTCCCTGATTGCCCCTGAGGCCACAAATATTCCATTGTAAATAAGACATTATTTACAGAAATAAAAATGGTAACAATAAGGAACTATAAAACCTATGGGCTTTTGGATCAGTAAAGTCAACATGTGGGGGCAATGGTAAGCATGTAAGCAAGGAGGAATTAGAATGCTGTGGGGGAAAAGACTGTCGCGAAGGTCATGAAAAAGAAGGGGTAGAGAGAGGCGTGTTGGTGTCCATCGAGGGTGTCGTCTCCGCAGTATAGCTGGAGACAGCGTCTAACATCTCAGCGGTTAAGGAAGCTGACGATACCGTGATGTCAGAGACAGGAGACATAGAGCAAGTAGAGGTCAGAGTAACAATGGAGGCAACCAAAGAGGTCTGAGTGGGGGCGGGGAGTATGAACCTGGAGGGATGGGTTGGCAGAAGAGTGCTGCAGTGTAGCAGGAAAGGAAGGAGATTGGAAGGTAACTGTGGAAGAAGACTGGGGGGTAAACAGGAGAAAAAGAGACTAAATGAGGGGTGGGGGTGAACCTCCACCTTTCGTGTAAGAGTTGGAAAGGGGGTGAGAACTAGGCCCTGAGGTAGACGATAGATTCAACTTTACAGGTGATAGACGTGAAGAAAGTGTAGGTCTGTGAGGTCTTGTAGACTGAGAAGTGAGCGAGCGAGATGAAGAAATAGGGAAAGGAAGAGGTGTGGAGGTAGGAGTTTCAGAGGATAAAACCACAAAAGAATTAGAAACGGGCAACCCCCGAAAGACATGGTTGCAGAGGGAGTGGGAGGTGGGAGGACCGTCAAGGTTGGAGGTCTCCAGGCTACTCGAGCATAAGGGACACGAGGAAGTTTTCCCTGAAGGTGGAGCTGAGAGAGAGCCATAGTGTAAGGCACTCACGCTCCTTAAGATAACGGATCTCTCATTCATTACGATGGACTTGGCAACGGCGTGAAAAAGAAGGATGAGATTCATTGCAATTGAGACAAGAAGGGAAATGACTACAAGATGTATTGGAATGATCTGCTGCACTGCCGACTGGGCATTCCACTGCAGATCTGCAGTATTTAGCAGGGTGTCCAAAATGCCAGCAATTATGACACCATTGGGGAGTGGGGATCACTTTACAGACCTCTAGGTGATGGCCTGCAATATAGACAGAGGACAGAAGTTCATGGCAGTCAAAGGTTAAGGAGGCGATGTTAATAGAAAAGCACATCCGCCCAAGAGCAGACAGAATATATGTAACTACCTTAAGAACCAGAAGGTCCTGAAGGGCTAACTGTTCTAAAATATCATCGCCGCAAGACTAAAAATCACTCTGTACAATGGTACGTGGTAAGACGGTACCCCTGCAAGAATTCAGAGTTGCATGCTTACGAACGGTGACTGTTATGTTATTTATGGAAGTTATATGGGAGAGAGCATGAGCTTGTTCTGAATTCTGTACTGTTACAACACGCACACTGCTTTGAAGAGCATGGAAGGATATATTTAGGCCAACATACCGTAAAAGAGTTTTACCAATTCAATGATCAGAAAGATAATCAGTTTGAGACGTTGTTTGTAAGGGAAAGAATTTAGTCCATTGCATACTTGTAAACCCAGTACACCAAGATAGTGAGTGTCACGCGAGTCGTTTTTGAGCAGACATCGAAGAATTGTCGTCAGTAGGTTGTCTTGAACGTTTAAGAGTAGTACTGCAGGTGGTTTGACCTGAGGGAGGTGGGCGATCTGAAAACTGTCGCACTGTATTCGAGGAAGCTGGACACAGTGTTAAAGGCATGCAAGAAGCAGGTACACGAGCAGAAATGGGTGGCACTTCAGCACCTGAAGCAGGTGATGGAGTGTCACCAGCAGAAGGTACAGGGGTACAAGAAGTCTTGAGAAAGGTCCAATGGTCAAATAATGAAGCCGGGTCAGAACAGGGTTTGAGATCAGAAAGGGGCCTCGGAGGAAGAAGGGTTTCATCAAGCAAAGACTCCATAATGAAGGTGCTTCTTCTGTGTTATCTCCTTTCTTGTTATTTTAAGAAAGAAGGAAAGAAAAAAAGAGGGACAGCGAAGGGACAGTCACTAGGAGGCATGGAAGGGTCGGAAGCTCATCCCCTCATCCAAGAGGGCCTCGAGCCCACTGGCAGTGAAGATGCAGCATGGAACCCATGCCATACCCTACCCTTCATGCCAGTAAACCAGCACTCCAGGATAGCAGCTTCACATCTACAAAGCAACCTCAGCAGACAAAAGAAAAGGCAGTCGGAAACCTGCCACAAAGCATACCTCCTTCAGCTGCCACCTCCCAGAACCAACAGGCAGCTTCTGGAGATATACCAATTATCTGAAGGGCACTCCGCCCACTTCTCGGAAATCCAGGAAGGGAGCAGGGCACTTTCAGACAATTCAGATTCCATGGCAAACCACACCACCCCCAAGGGACCCCAAAGAGTGGGATGAACCCCAGCATGCCTCCCCACACCTAGAAACCATAATGCCAGAGGGGAGGACCCCAAAGGCCACATTATTATTATTATTATAATCAAAAAGAAGCGCTAAGCCACAAGGGCTATACAGCACTGCAGGGTAGGGAAGGAAGCAAGGGAATTGGATGGCAGAAGGGAGGGGGGATGATCAGCAGGTTACAGAAAACAGCGGGGCAGGGGATAGTACGGGGGTAGAGGGTAGCAAGAGATTCAAGTAGAAAGGGCTGAAAGTATCAGAATTTGTGAAGTAAGTCAGTCGTTGTCAAAAAGTCAATGAGAGAGTCCGGATGAAAGGTGGGTCCATCAGCGAGAAGGGAAGGTAAAGAGAGAGCAGCGGGGCGAAGACGACGACAGAGATAAATTCTGCGTGCTCGTTGATAAAGTGGGCAGTCCAACAGAATGTGGCTGACTGATAATGGAGCTTGGCAATTCTCACAGAGAGGAGCAAGACGCCTCTCCATGAGATATCCATGAGTAAGACGAGTATGGCCAATGCGAAGACGGGAGAGAGTAGTCTCCCAACCTCGACACTGGTGATAAGAAGACGGCCAGTAACCTATACTCGGTTTAATAGACTGAAGTTTGTTGCCGAGCATAGTAGACCAACGTTGTTGCCAACGGGTGTGAAGGTGGGAAGATATTACAGCAAAATAGTCCGTACATGGAATACCTCTATAAGAAACTGGTAGGTCATGTACTGCTGACCGCGCAGCAGTGTCTGCCTGTTCATTGCCCTGTACGTCAACATGACCAGGGACCCAACAAAAAACAAGATCTTTATGCTTAGTAAAGATGCGGCGTAGCCAAAGTTGGATACGGAGGACTAAGGGGTGAGGTGTATCAAATTTTTGTATAGCCTGTAAAGCACTAAGGGAGTCTGAGACAACCACAAATGATGACACAGGCATAGATGCAATACGGATAAGTGCTGTAAGGATGGCATATAATTCAGCAGTAAAAATACTAGCTGAAGATAGTAAATGCCCTTGTACGACGCTGTCCGGAAACACTGCTGCGAATCCTACGCCGTCAGAAGACTTAGAGCCATCTGTGTACACAGCAATGGCATGAGAATGAGAGTGAAAGTGGTCAAGAAAAAGAGAGCGGGAAGCGACCGTAGACAGTTGGGCTTTCGAGCAAGGGAGGGAGAAAGAACAGACTCGAACAGCTGGAACTTCCCAGGGGGGTAGGGAAAAGTGAGATGCTACATGTACATAGAAAGGTGGTAGTTGAAGAGAAGACAAGAGCGAATGAAGGCGAAGAGAGAAGGGACGGAGTAAGCAGGGGCAGCGAACAAATAAAGAATGTCTACTAATATCAGTGACCATTCTATAAATGGAAGGATTGCGGAGATCATGAGAGCGTACATAGTAGCGCAGGCAATGGGCATCACGGCGATCGGATAAGGATGGAACGTTCGCTTCTGCATAGAGGCTTTCGACAGGGGAAGAGCGAAAAGCACCAAGGCATAAACGTAATCCTTGGTGATGAATGGGGTTAAGGCTAGAGAGAGTAGCAGGAGATGCCGCTGAATAGATCTGGTCACCATAATCAAGTTTCGATAAAATAAGGGTGGAATGTAGGTGAAGGAGGGTTCGACGATCAGCTCCCCACGAAAGGTGAGCAAGGGTTTTAAGAAGGTTCAGCCGGCTGTGACAAGTTGCCTTCAGAGAGGTAATGTGAGGTTTCCAGGATAACCTACGATCAAAGAGGAGGCCCAGAAACTTGACTGTATCACGTTCAGGGATACGTGAGCCATAGAGGTACAAAGGATGATCGGAGATGACAGAGCGTCTAGTGAAAGTGATTTGGTGGGTTTTAGTGCTGGAAAATTTAAACCCATGTGTGGTGGCCCAATTGGAAACACGGTCGACTGCATGCTGGAGAGAAACTGTAAGGAGGTGACAGTCAGCGCCTGCACAGGCAATAGCGAAGTCATCAACATAGAGTGATGACCAAATATTTGATGGAAGACTAGAGGCCAAATCATTAATAGCAAGGAGAAAAAGTGTTGTGCTCAGAACACATCCCTGGGGGACGCCTTCAGCTTGGATAAAGTCCGGGGAGAGCACATTATTAACCCGAACACGGAAATGCCTGTCAGTTAAAAAGTTCTTAAGGAAGGATGGTAGATTGCCTCGAAGGCCTAAGGAGTGGGCTTGGGCTAAAATATTATACCTCCAAGTTGTGTCATATGCCTTCTCAAGGTCAAAAAATATGGCAATAACTGAGTGGTTATTCGCAACATATCCAAGTGGTTATTCGCAACGTATCCAAGCGCAGTAAGGGGTCTATGGTAGAACGTCCCTTACGAAAGCCATATTGACGAGTGGAGAGACTGTTGTGTGTCTCTAAATACCACACTAAACGTCTATTTACTAGACGTTCCATTACTTTGCAAACTGCACTGGTAAGAGCAATGGGACGATAGTGGGAGGTGTCATGTCCCGTAGTGCCTGGTTTGCGGAAAGGGAGAACAATGGCGGATTTCCACAGCTGTGGAAGAACTCCTTGTGACCAAATAAGATTGTAAAGGCGTAATAGGACTGCAAGGGCTGACTGATGTAAATGTTGTAGCATACGAATATGAATGTCGTCGGGCCCAGCTGCCGATGATCGACAAGCTGAGAGTGTTGCCTCCAGTTCTTGAAGTGTAAAAGGCACATTATACTGTTCTTCTCTGAGAGAAGAAAAGTCCAAGGGTGCTAACTCTCTGGCAGACTTTGAAGAAAGAAATGAGGGGCATAGATGGAGTCCCTGAGAAATACGGACCAGATGATTGCCAATTTCATTGGCAACATCTAGTGGGTTTGCTATATCAACACCGGCAACCCGCAGAACAGGAGCCGGGTCAGGAGAATATTTACCACTCAGTTTTCGTACTTTTTTCCAGACTGCACTCATAGAGGAAGCAGAGGTGATGGTGGAGACATAATCTCGCCAGCAAGTGCGTTTAGCGTCACGGATGACACGGCGAGCGATCGCACGCTTCTGTTTAAAATCAAGGAGTCGCTCTGTGGTTCTATTGTACCGGTACCTGCCCCATGCAGCGCGTTTCAAACGTACTGCACGAGCACAAGCAGGAGACCACCAAGGCACGCATTTCTGAGAATGCCTGCCCGAAGTTTGGGGTATAGAATGAGAAGCTGCGGTGAAAACGGAGGACGAGAAGAGGTGTAAAAGCTCATCGATGGAGGACGAAGAAGGAACCTCTTTAAAAACAGTCAGGTGTGAGTAAAGGTTCCAATTTGCCCGATTAAATTGCCAGCGTGGGGTGCGAAGAGGTGGCGAATATGAAGGGGAAGTAAGAATGATTGGGAAATGATCACTGTCATGTAAGTCCGGGAGAACAGACCAAGTAAAGTCTAATGCGGTGGAGGAAGAGCAAACTGAGAGATCGATGCAAGAGAGAGTATGAGTCCGAGGATCAAAATGGGTGTGAGTACCTGTATTTAAAACATGGAGGGGGTGGGTGGCAAGAAAAGCCTCTAACTGAATTCCTCGGGAATCACAGTGAGACCCTCCCCAGAGGAAATGGTGGGCATTAAAATCACCAAGTAACAGAATCGGTGGCGGTAATGACGAAACAAGGAAGGCAAAATCCGGAATAGATAATGCCCGAGAAGGAGAGAGATATAAAGAACAGAGCGTATACCACCTATGTAAGTGGATACGGGCTGCTGTGTAATGCAGCGAAGTATGAACAAATAGCTGATGGTACGGAATATCAGTGCGGAGAAGAAGGGCACTTTCATTAAAGGTCCCATCAGGAAAAGGATCTGAAGAATACAATAAATTATAGCCTGAGATGTGAGAAATAACAGCAGAGTGTAATTTTGGTTCCTGTAAGCAAACACCAACAGGGGCAAACTGGGAGAGTAACATCTGAAGCTCACCCCGATTACCCCTGAGGCCGCGTATATTCCACTGTAAAAAGGCCATGATTGGCAATGATAAAGATACTTGAAATCCGCAGGTAAGGGTTCCTACGGACTAGAAGGGTTAGAAAAGTCCACATGCGGAGGCAGTGGAAAATGTTCAAGCAGCGAAGGAACGGTGCGCTGTGAAGAAAGGAGTTGCGCAGATGGAGCAGAGGAGAGAGAAAGAGCGGAAGGTGGATCAGTGTCCATTGATGGTTTGGTCTCTGCAATATATTCAGAGATTGCTTCAAGTGTTTCGGAATTCAGAGATGTCGTATGGGAGACAATATTGGGAATGGTAGGGGGAGGATGAGTAAAGATTGGAACTGTATTGGACTGTACCAAGGTAGGGGGGGGCGAAAGGGTGGAGGGAACTGGAGAAGCGTGGCAGGGGACAGAAGAGACAGGAACCTGGGAGGTGGCAGAAGAGGAAGAAACTTGGGAGGGAACAGGGGAGGAAGGTACATTACGAGGAGGAGGGTGAACCTCTGCACTTGTAACTGAGCCAGTGAGAGGGGAAGAATTAGGGACAGAGACAGGGAGGGTAAAATGAGGAGGTGGAAGATGGGTAGGAGGTGTTACCGGACCTTTTTTTGACTTTTGAGAAGTAGAGGGACGATTGGGAAGAGGTGTCGTACGAGGTCTCGTCGATACTGAGGCTTGTAAGAGAGAACTCGAAGAAGCGAGATTAGACTGAGGCGTTGAAGTAGGGACGTCTGAGCCGAGGACAGCAAAAGGATTAGATACAGGAGTGATTATGGGAGAGGTAACCACAGAGGTGGGTGTAGAAGATGGGATACCAGAAGTGGGGGGACGTTTTGAAACACGGGAATAAGAAACACGTGGGAGTCTCCCTTGGAGGCGGAGATGAGAAACTGCCATGGCATAAGGGAGACCTTCTGTCTCTTTGAGGTAACGGATTTCCCGCTCGTTTAAATAGACCTGACAACGGCGAGAGTACGAAGGGTGAGCCTCATGACAGTTAAGGCAAGAGGGAGATCGATTGCAAGACGTATTAGAATGGTCATCGGCACCACAGACTGGGCATTCGGCGATAGATCTGCAATATTTCGCTGGATGGCCAAATCGCCAGCAATTTCTACACTGTTGTGGTGTAGGGATCACCTTTCGAACTTGTAACCGATGTCCTGCTATATAAACTGAGGATGGGAGTTCTCGGCTGTCAAAAGTTAAACGAGCCACATTGCTAGGGTATCGTCTCCGCCCACGGGCAGGAAGAACGTAAGTGTCTACCTTGAGGATTGGGAGATCTTGGAGTTCCAGCTGTTCTAGAATGTCGGTGCCACATGTCTGGAAATTTTGTTGAACTATGGTATGGGGCAGAATAACGGTACCACTACAAGAATTGAGGGAATGATGTTTTTCAAGGGTGACAGGAACAGTATCTATATGGGAAAGACGAGAGAGCTCACGAGCCTGGGTAGCATTCTGTACGGTAATGATGCGCGTACCACTCTTAAGAGCATGAAAAGAAATATCTTTACCAACATGGCGTAGGAGTGCCTTGCCAATACTATGGTCAGAAAGATAGGCAGTAGAGGAAGTTGGTCGTAAAGTGAAGAATTTAGTCCACTGTTCAGTCTGAAACTGAGCGTGGAAAGGTAGTGAAGGACGTGTCGATCGTTTCTGAGAAGAACGAGAAGGTGAAGGTGGAGAAGTATCATCAGCAGGTAATTGTCGTTGACGTTTAGGCGTGGGACCAGAGTTGGTCCGACGTGGAACGGGTCGGCGATTTGAAAATTGCCGCACCGTAGAGGGAGAGGCCGGAAGCATAGTCAGAGGAGAGCGAAGGTCTGATAAATCGAAGGAGTCAGTCGAGGCCTCAGTACCTGAAGCGGGTGAGGAAACAGCACCGGCAATAGGTACAGAGGCATGAGGAATGTCTGAAGAGTGGTCCAAAGACGAGGCGGGGTCAGAACGGGGTGCGGTATCAAGAAGGGGCCCGGGGGTACCAGGTTCATGGACTAGGGCTGCCATGGTTAGATTACTTCTTTCTTTTTGTTTTTAAGAAAAAAAAAAAAAGAAAAGAAAATAAAAATAAAAAAAAGAAAAAAAAAAGGGGGGACCGGGGAGGGATAGTTCCTAGGAGGAATGAAAGGGCCAGAAATCTCCCTCCGCGCCCAAGAGGACTCGACACCGCTAGTAGCGCAGATGCAGCATGGAACCCGTGCCATACCCTACCCTTCATGCCAGTAAACCAGCAATCTGGGATAGCAACCTCACATCTGCCGAGCTACCTCGGTGGACAAAAGAGAGGGCGGCTGGATATCCGCCACAAAGCATACCTCCTTCAGCCACCACCCCCGGAATCCGAAAGGTGGCTTCCAGAGATACACCCGTCGCCCAAAAGACACCCAAAGCTACTCCGGGATACCGGAGAGGGATCGGGACATCCCTAGGCAATCCAGATTCCACGGCAAACTACGCCACCGCCAAGAAACCTCAACGGAATGGGATGGACCCCGGTGTCCTTTCCCCTACCTAGGAACTAGCGCGCCTGTGGGAGAAATCCCAAAGGACAAAAAGAGGAAGGGCAAAAGGGAGGAGTGGGGAGGAGGAGGAGGAAAGGAAAAAGGGGAGGATGGGGAGGATGGGATAGGGGAGGGGTGATTGGGGGGTAATTAGGTTCGGTCTGAGGAAGAAGACCGATAGGTCTAATTCCTCAGACCAAGAGCCTCTTCACCACGCCAAGGAGCCCCCCTTGAAGAGG